>NC_084537.1:3390691-3690691 GCF_024500275.1 Phycodurus eques
GAAGAGAGTACGTCTCGGTGTATGCAATATGGCCGAGGAGGAAGACCAGGAGGCTTTCTTCTTCTCCGTCTCCTTTTGTCCAATCTGGTGGTTAGTAAGTAATCATGTGCATTACCGCCACCTTCTGAAACGGAGTGTGGAACAGGACTGGTTAATCGGAAAAGAAAAGAAAAAAACGCAGACCGGTTTCACGTGAAGACATTTTGGCGGAAGCAAATAAAAACAAAAGATTAAATATACACCATTAATTTCATTTAATTGTTTCCTACGCATATATTTCTTTTAAAACAAGTGAGCCAGTCCAGGGGACGGCAAGCTTAAATACTCAAAGAGACATTTGGATAGTCTTGTACATGAAAAAAAAAACTCCGGGAGCTATAAAACCCTTTTGACATCTAAAGGCAGGATATAACTGTATCAAATATATTGTTGTTGTTGTTGTTTTCTTACCTGTTTGTAGAGAAAAACTAGTGTGTTGCCTTTATGAAATAAATTAACTGCTACAGAGAACACAAAATGTTATTTATGGAGGAAACAAAGCCATTATAAACACTAAAACACTACTGATATATGGCGCCCCCCTACATCAACGATTTACATACGCTTACAAAAAAGTCAAATAGCAATAATTTTTAACATTTCCTTTAATTTATATGATAACTTGCCACACAATTTAAAATATAAAATAAAACATTTTCTTCATTTTGACTGCCAAAAAAATCATGCGTGTAACTTGCTGTTGCAACACCTAATGGGACAAACCCAAAGTAGCAACAACTTGACCTCTCTTTCTCCCATTTACCCCCCTTTTTTCTTCTTCTCTGTGTTCTGGCCAGTTTTGGTCAATTTTACATGTTTCCAGAGTTCGATAGGGTCACATCAATAAATTTGCCCCTACCCCAACAGAGAGCAGCAGTATACCTATCAGCCAGAGGGGGGAGTATTTCGTATTATCATTTGTAATAATATAAATTGTACATTTGTAGACATTTGAATCTGTTTTCTATATTAAAAGAACTCCATGCCTTAGGCTTGACTGACATCTAGGGGTAGAAACATCACACACCACATCTCCATACAGACACCACTGTTTCAAATACATTTAGGGGGTTTATATGAATGAACTGTAGTCCAGCCCTTATGCATTCCTTGTCCATTTTCTTTTGGACATTTTTTGGACTTTGTTTTCCAACAAATAATAAACTGTTACAGTAAGAGTTTAGAGGGCTGAAATTTGGCCACACAGTTTTGAACAAGTAAAAACCATGGCGGAAATAGGAGATAGGCAGCTTGGATTTCCCCAAAAAATAATGGTTTGGTCTCTGGTTCCATTTGGTGTTTTTTTGGGAGAAGAGCTTGCAACAGAAGCAGTATATAGGCTGTTGTTTTTCTTCGAATAGACTAACCAGCGACTCTTGACCGTTCCTTCATTCATGAAATGTCTGTAAAAATGGTGGCGATGGCAACTTCTCCCATCTTCTCTTTTGGCAAACTGAAAGTCTGATGATACCTGCTGTGGCCCTCTGGTGACTAACTCCACTCTTCCATTGTCAGAAAGAGATGGCCAGTCAGCACCGTCTAAAGGGGTTGCCTTTGAAGTTCCTTGCAGTTCAGGAGTGCTGACAGACAGGGAGTCTTAAGGTTTTTGAGACAGGATCATGCCCACTGTGCTTGGCCCTTCACCTGCAAGCAAATTAAACGTATATGCAAATGCTCACAATGATTTACAAATTGCAATACATCAGGCAGTAAACACATCTGAAGCACAAATATGGATAATAACAGTAATATTGTTCTGTTACATGAGGAAGAGATTAAGAATACAGTTTTATTGTTTTATTATTATATATCATTTTGGGACTCCATTTTGAGCGTCAGCCTCACAGTTCAATCCCTGGCCCGGCCTGTGTGGAGTTTGCATGTTCTCCCTGTGCCTTCGTGGGTTTTCTCCGGGCACTCATATTTCCTCCCACATCCCAAAAACATGCATTAATTGGAGACTCTAAATTGCCCGTAGGTGTGACTGTGTCATATGTGTGTGTGTGTGCGTGTGTGTGTGTGTGTGTGTGTGTGTGTGTTCCGGGTTTTGTCTTCCCCTCCCTGTTTCACACACACCTGCTCCTGTGAGCATCTTCGCCACCTGTGCCTCGTTCACCCTTACAAGAGGTAATATTGTATTTAACCTCGTGTCTCATTCCCTCTCATTGCCAGTTCGTTGTACCTTGTCGTCAGGTTCCAGCATTCCTTGTCACAGACTCACAGTAAGACTTTGACCCTGTTCCGATTATCAACCTTGCCTCTTTGCCTCATGTTCTTGGATACTGTTGCCTTTCTTGGATTGCCTGCCCGTGTACCGACCTATGCCCGTCTATTAAACCTCTCTTTTTGGAAACTGTCCATTTGTTTTGGAGTTGTGCATTTTTGGGTCCTATCCTCTGTTCCGTTCATGACAGTGAGTGCGAATGGTTGTTTGTTTGTATGTGCCCTGCGATTGGCTGGCAACCAGTTCAGGGTGTACCCCGCCTCCTGCCCGATGACAGCTGGGATAGGCTCCAGCACGCCCGTGACCCTAGTGAGGAGAAGCGGCTCAGAAAATGGATGGATGGATGGATGGATGTTTTTTTCGGAAAAGTTAAAATCAAGTTTTTCTTTCTTTTTTTTTTATTAATAAAATTAAAACCCAAAGTGATTAAAAACAGCCACTTTGTAAAAGAGCTCTGTTAATTAACCGGGGTTAGTTACAGTGATCGGTTGTCAGTTTAAATCGTCAGAAGGTGTTGTGCACGTTTGCTGGCGGAAGGTGGCGGCGTTGCTGTATAGCAATGTTGACGCCTTCCGCCGGTGAAACTCGTTAAGAGTCTCACGTTGTAAATCCCAAAACTGGTTAAAAATACCAGGCATAAAGCTTGAAAGCAAGATCGCGGCAAAACGACTGAAAATTGAGGCTTTTAACTTAAAAACGCTCTTTCCATCTATCATGAATTGAGGCAAGCTCTCTGGGTTGTTCGGTTGCCTAGGCAACAGGTGATGCCAGGCTGCGCGGTGCTCACGGCGGAACAGCACACAACGGAAGCTTACCAGCAGAGAAAGCCCATGTTTATTGTTTCAAAAGCAACGACCCAAGATGAACACGATGCCTTAGCAGGCAATTGATAATAGCTTACTAGCGGCTGACAGCTTCCAGTCACACAGCCGAAAGTTGCGTGATGGAAGAAACGTCCACAAGGGGGCACTCGAGGACAACCCGGAGCTTATGCTACGGATCACACCACGAAGGAATAAACCAAGGTGGTAACGTCACGATGACGTCACGTCTCGCCAAAGGAAGACGAATTGCGAAGGCTTAAGTCTATAAATGACCAAATGGCATTCAATGAGAGGCTTGTGATTTTAACACAAAGCGAAAATGCAAGCAAAACATTGGCGCCCGTCATGGGTCCCACGTGTTTTTTTTTTCAAACACGGAGAGCTAAACTCTTAGCTCGGAGCTTACTTGCCATAACAGCAGAGATTCCCGGTATAACAACGCCTCCTAGTGGCGACCAGTGACTTCCCAAATCGACTATTGACACAGCGAAACTCAGAATACAATGTCCAAAACCCACAACGGTCATATAGTTAGTCTGGTTAACGACTCCAGCCGCTATAAAACGGCAAAAAAGATAAGAACCGTACAAACGCTCAGAATTCGTGACCCGTTCTCGATCCTCGAAGGCCCTTTTCAAACAGAACTTTTAACAATGGGAATCTTCTCACAGTTCAGAGCATGCAGCGCACAAACTTGGTCACTATGGTAACGGAATGCTCATACACAGACAACATAGCTCAACCAAGATACACCAAATATACCCATGGCCAATGCCAAGATGATGGCTGCCGTCTAGGCTTATTGCAACATATTTAGTATATAGTTTTTGTCTGTTTGGGTTGAAAAAAACTTGGTATTGTTGAAGGATGCTTTTCTCCGCCAGTCCTTCGCGTGTTTGTTGAATTTCGGATGATGAGAATGTTGGGGTCCGAATCAGAGACTGGAAATGAACTTCTTTAAAATCTTTATTGCACAATATTCTGGGCACAAATGTTCTACAGGCAAAGGCTGCAGCTGCTCAAATGTGCTCAAATGTGCGCTTTTCCAGCGTTCAGTGCGAGATTATATACAGTTTTCAGGGCGGTGTTTAAAGCTTGAGCAGGGTGGATCCAAGGTCACAGCAATATCTCTTCTTGGCACAAAACATCCTGTTCTGCGGCTGACATGTAGTTTTCACAGTTACGCGATTATCAGAACATTTTGCTACTGAGGTTAAGGTTACACGATTTAACAGTGCACAAATAAGTCTATGTATGATCATGACATCAGTATATCACGTGTGAGGGCCTTCAGTATCTCCTCATGCGGGTTGCACCAATATGTAGCATATATGGGTTAAATAAAAATTTAATTAATTTAGGAGGAAAGAATGAGCTGGAAGCGACGTCTGCGTCACTTCTGGTTTATCATAATTTTAAATTACAGCGTTATAAATCAAGCTATTTGATCTATAAGAGGGGCACCACGTCGCTTTTTATGCTGATAAAATTTAGGAGAAGCGACGAGAAACCTTTTTATCAGTCTCGTAATCTGAAGGTTGCTACACTTCAGAAACTTTGATGAGTTCTAGACGTTCCAGAGGATTTTTTTCCCCCGAACCCAAACACACGCAACAATGCAGACAGTGAATTTTATGGAAAATGTAATCAGAATCAGAATCAGAATCATCTTTATTTGCCAAGTATGTCCAAAACACACAAGGAATTTGTCTCCGGTAGTTGGAGCTGCTCTAGTACAACAGACAGTCAATTTACAGAACACTTTGGAGACATAAAGACATTGACAAAAAAACAATTGTGCAAAAAGATGCAGAGTCCTCTAGCACTTAGAGCAGTTCGAATGACTAATATTGCAATAGTCCGGTGCAATGACCATTGTGCAAAGGGCGCTGAGACTTAAAGGAGTGTATGCTGTTTAAAGTGACGAGTAGTGCGATCATCTGGGACAATGTTGGTTGTGCAAATGTTACAGATACTCCTCAATCAGTGTGCAAATGGAGCAGATGCTACTCTGGCATGAGTGGCCAGTATATGCAAATAGTGCAGCATGGCGAGACAACTACAGTGAGTGCACGAACTCAAGTCAAAAAAATTCCAGCTTGTTGTAATGGAATTATAGGTTAGGTGTTTAAGAAGTTGATCGCAAGAGGGAAGAAGCTGTTGGAATGTCTACTAGTTCTAGTTTGCGTTGATCGGTAGCGCCTACCTGAGGGAAGGAGCGGGAAGAGCTGGTGACCGGGGTGCAGACGGTCCGAGAGGATTTTGCACGCCCTTGTCTTAGTTCTGGCAGCGTGCAAGTCCTCAATGGTGGGTAGGGGGGTACCGACAATCCTTTCAGCAGTTTTGATTGTCCGCTGCAGTTCGGAGTTTGTCCTTTTTTGTAGCAGCACCAAACCAGACTGTGATGGAAGAACACAGGACTGATTCGATGACCGCTGTGTAGAACTGTCTCAGGAGCTCCGGTGGCAGGCCGTGCTTTCTCAGAAGCCGCAGGAAGTAAATCCTCTGCTGGGCCTTTTTGAGGACGAAGTTGATGTTGATCGCCCACGTCAGGTCCTGAGAGACAGTAATTCCCAGGAACTTGAAGGTCTCGACGGTTGACACAAGGCAGCTGGACAACGTGAGGGGCAGCTGTGGCGAAGGATGCCTCCTGAAGTCCACGATCATCTCTACCGTCTTGAGCGTGTTCAGCTCCAGGTTGTGTCGCCCGCACCACAGCTCCAGCCGCTCCGCTTCCTGTCGATATGCAGACTCGTCACCGTCCTTGATGAGGCCGATGACAGTGGTGTCATCTGCAAACTTCAGGAGCTTGACAGTCGGGTTCGCTGAGGTGCAGTCGTTCGTGTAGAGAGAGAAGAGCAGTGGAGAGAGGACACAACCTTGGGGCGCCCCAGTGCTGATGCTGCGTGTGGATGAGGTGGCCTCCCCCAGCCTGACCTGCTGTGTCCTGCCCGTCAGAAAGCTGTAAATCCACTGGCAGATGGCAGGTGAGACGCTGAGCTGGAGAAGCTTGGTTGAAAGGAGTTCAGGGATGATGGTGTTGAACGCTGAGCTGAAGTCCACGAACAGGATCGTCGCGTAGGTCCCTGCACTGTCGAGGTGTTCTAGGATGAAGTGCAGTCCCATGTTGACTGCATCATCCGCAGACCTGTTCGCTTGGTAGGCAAACTGCAGGGGGTCCAGCAGGGGACCTGTGACACTCTTGAGCTGGTATGTCTTATTTAGCGTAGTATAGCAGTGGTCTAAAATATTATTGTTTTTAATAGGGAGCGTACATTCGCGAGGCGGATCGACTGGAACGCCAATCTGTGTCCTCTCTTGCGGAGTTTCACCTGAATGCCGGCTCGTTTCCCTCTGTGGCGCCGCTTCCGCCTCCATGCGCCGAAAACCGCGGACGCCGCTCCGGTGAGTAACTCGGGGAAAAAACTGAGCGGATTTTCGAAAGTTGATGACAGAAAGTCCGGAGTAGCCTCCTTGATGTTTAGCAGGTCTCCCCTTGTGTAAGTGAGTCGTGTAAGGTCTCCAAAGACAGATGAAAAACACAAAAACAAAGACAATACTAGAGAGCGCGTTACCGAGGCGACCACACTGGTAGGCGCCATCTTGGAACTTGGAAATGGAAATGGAAATGCTCTAACATGGGGAAAGAACACAGAAAAACACAAAACAAACAAAGTACAGATGAACTTTGGCAAAGGAAACTGACTTGTGATGTGAGATTAGCAGAATGAGCGTGTAGTGAATGCATATAACTGGGGATTCCTGTTCTCATTAATTTAAACCCAAATATGCACTAATCTGTACTTTTAGTATCCCCAATATTGGATAACACATTTGAAGCAGGCGGGCCAAGCTCCTGAGTGTTCGGCCGGCCCGGTGTGCACCGGGATCAGGTGGATTTGAGGGAAAGCAGGAAGAAAAAAATGAAAAAAATGGAGACCCAAAAAGTTCCCAGGCAGGATGTCTCTCAGGCGTCTCTGTTCGCAAGATGGTCCGTCCCCTCGGAGTGAGCTCAGGCCCCCAAACAGGGTAGCTCGGAGGCTTGCAGGATGCTCTGCATCCGGGTCTGATGTGTCCTCGTCACCTTGTGGTGAGGTGGGCGTCTTGCCTAGCCCGTCGTCAACAATTTGGTCAGGTGAGACAAAAGCTGAACCCAGACCACAGCTCCGGCCGGAGCAAGAAAAAAAAAGGGGGTGGTTTACGACATTAGACATTCAAGTTTGCACCTATACAGTCACTAGTGGCGTTCATGTAAAGTTCTTAAAATATTAACTCCCAGCCAAGTCCGGTAGAGACTATGTTTCCTGAACCCGTGTCTGTAGTGCCGTTCGGTCGCCCGTGGGCGTCGCTGTTGCCTGTTCAAACTCTCAAGTAGCGCGGTATTCAACAGGGTGGAGGTGCCTTTGTTGGTGAAATCCTCTGGCCTGGCTGGAAGTTAAGTAACTTAGCGTCCTAGGGCAAACTCGGTATCTTTTGGTCTCCGCTTTGAGGCTGCGGGTGCCCGTAATTCACTTAGCGTCGTGGCAAAGCAAATGGCAAAGCATGGCAAAGCAAATGTCTGTGTCTAGCTTCTGCTGATTATGGCTGTTGATTCATTGAGCGTCTGTATGTGAAGTTATGTCTCGCCACGCCGTGGTCTACCTCGGCGGGGAGCGGCGGTAGTACGAGGCCGGGGTGCTGGGTGGCATCTTTTCATGGCGTGTCCGCTACAACAGCAAATAAGGCACATTAAATAAGGACAAATAGGCATTTAGCTAACAATTGCTAATGCTAATGCAGCACAACTCGACAGGAAGCAGCAGGACTTAACTCGACAGGTAGCAGAAGGACTTAACTTCACCAAACTTATAATGAACACAGAAGTGTCGGTCCCACTCACCTCTTATGGCCGCACACTCGGTAAAGAAACACAGACACCTCTCACTCCTAACTGACAGATATAACTGCGTTGTACTAACTAACAACACAACCGCTCGCAGTGCCGCAATCTCTCTTTACTTCCTCGCTCACCCGCTTGCGCACACACGAGCCACGAAGGACCCAAACTTAACTGGCCGAACATCGCCTGCCGGAACATACAAATACTTGAGTCTTTTGTACATCTGCCCCCAAATGTATATCATACAGTTGCAACAAACAAAAGGCAACCTGTAAGTCCAAACCAGTTCAAGGGGGGCGCCCGTCTTCTGCCGGCAGGGCAGGCAGGATGACCAGTCGAGCAACTGGCTGGGTGTAGATCTTGTCTTTAATCTTCACATCTGCAGACCTGATATGACCATCGGGGCTCGGGTGAACTTTGACGATATGCCCAGTAGGCCACAGGGCCCAAGGAAGCTGAGGGTCCACCATCATGACGACAGAGCCCTCTGCGATGTCAGCTGGAGATGATTGCCACTTCTGGCAGGACTGTAGACCAGGTAGGTACAGTCAAATAAAGAGGGTCCAAAAGTGGTCAGCAAGCACCTGGGCATGCTTCCACTGTTGGTGGCTGAGTAGTTCCTCCTTGGGGTACGCAACTTGTGGCAGGGAAACATCTGGCCAACCCATCAGCAGACATTTTGGCGTCACAGGATCGGGGTCACTGACGTCAGAGGGAACATAGCCCAAATGGGGAACATAGACCTCTTCAGGGAAACTATCTTGTTGGGCCCTCCTTAAAATGACTCTTTCGGCCTGGCGGTAGACCTCAGCACTGATACAATCGTCCTCCGCAGCCGCCCCATAGAGCTTCTGGCGGTAGCTCGGAGCAGCTCCTTCCACAAGGTGAAGTGCAGCAGGTCTGTGGAAACTGAGTCGGAAGCTATGCCACAGAACGTCGGCTTGCGGAGCTCAGTGGGATCTGGATTGTCTGTCAGAGAACTGACAGGATCTGCTGGCCACTGTTCTGGTCCCTTCAACGAGAAGGGTGGACCTTGGCTCCAACAATTGGGGCGCAGTAGGTCCTGGAGTGCCTTGCCATGGGTGATGTCATCTGCAGGGTTCTGAAGGGAGTCAACGTAGCGCCATATGTGCTGAGGGGACAATTCTTGGATTTCTGCGACACGAGTGCCGACGAAAACTTTGAAGCGGGATGATTCCGTTCGGAGCCAGGTCAACACAGTTGTAGAGTCAGTCCACATGATAGTCTAATTGATCTCCAGAGTGAGTTCTTCATGAAGTAACTTTGCGATTTGCGCTCCAGTCTGCGCGCCACACAGCTCCAGGCGAGGCATTGGGTGCAAGCGTCTTGGGGAGACCCTGGATCGAGCCATCACAAAGGCCAGGTGAGTTGAGCCATCATCTTCTATCATCCTGAGATATGCCACTACCCCATAGGCTTGCTCGGACCCATCACAGAAGATGTGCAGCTCTGTTTGTTTCACTGAGGTTGTGACTCTCTTTGGTAGATACGGGCGTGGGAAGTGCATTTGTGGGAGGAAACGCAGTTCTTCTTCCCAATTCTTCTTCCACTGCTGAAGGAGGTCGGGAGGCAGCTGGGGGTCATCCCAGCCTCTTGGCTTGTCCCATAAGCCTCTCACTAGCATCTTGGCTCGGGTTGTGAACGGAAGGATGAAGCCCAAGGGATCATACTGGCATAGTGGGCTCACCATACTGCACTGGACAATGTTTAGAGCCCAAACCCTCAGTGCAAAAGTATCAACTGAGACCAAGAGTTGACTCAGGACTGTCCGTCTTGTTGTGTGTGGGCCAAAGCTCGGCTCTGTTAGACCTAGCATCTTCGGGGAGGCGACCGATAACGCTGGGCTCGTTACTGGCCTACAGAACAAATACAGCTGAGGAGAAGAGGGCTCATAACTTGTCCACCAGTTCTCTTGCCATGGTGCTGGATGGAAGACTCTGGAGGCAATTATCGACATAGAAGCATCGTTCAATGGAGGTCCTTACCTCATCATTAGGCTGACTGTGTTCCCTCGTATGCTGTTGCAGGGCAAATATGGCGCAACAGGGGCTGCATGTGCTGCCAAAGGGGACTACTTGCCACTCGTACACCGCCACCGGCTCCGCTTGGCATAAGTCACGCCACATAAAACATAAGAGAGGACGGTTTTCAGGTAAGACATGGACTTGGTGGAACATGGACTTGAGGTCTCCACTAACAGCCACCGGCTGCTCTCGGAATCGGAGGAGGACTCCTAGCAGCGATGCCCCAAGTGTGGGCCCAGATAGGAGGTAGTCATTCAAGTTCTGCTCTCGATGCTGGAATGAGGAGTTGAACACTAGGCAGTGCTTTCCATTGTGGCTGACAAGGTGGTTGGGAATGTACCATGACTCGTCTCCTTGGTCCAGGGCAGACTGATTGATCTTAACGACCACCATGAGGTCCCATGCGCACTGGCGCAGTGGGAGTGAGTAGGTGCGGGTCGTCACTGCCGATGAGCAGCAGGCGTTGGATACCCTTGAAAGCCTGAAGGGGGATGTCTGACAAGTGCTTGCATTTCCTCTTGAGGAACCAGATGGGGTAAGTCTGGTCAGCTAAATCAATAGGAGTGGCTGTGAAGGCATTGGCGTCACGATATTGAGTCCTTGGCCTAGCCTTGGGTGAGATGATGAAGGACACACGACTGCCCTAAAGAGTTTGCACATCCTGTCTGATCGTGCTGAGTGGGAGGCTTTCAAGGATGCCTTGGAGGCCTAATTTCTGAGCGGCGGTCAGCAGTAGCATCGTTCTTTCTGACCCATCGTCCAACACTGCATAGGTCTCGAGGGTGCGGCAGCCACGGTGTACGGACACATAACTACTTTGATCAGGGTGCAGCTGCTCTCTGTAGGCCGGTCGAGGTATAGTACTCGTGTGGAACTCTCACCACTATCCTGCGGTGGTACCGTTGGTTTTGTTCCGCGCCTTTGCCCTGTGTTGACATCATGTAGGATGCGTAGGTGACGACCTTAGCACAGTTGACAGGGCTTCTTTAAGTTGCATTGCGCTGCTTGGTGTGAACGGGCACAACGCCAGCATCTTTTGTTGGCCTTTATCCACTCTACGAGCTGGTCTTCGGTTAATTGGCTGACGGCTGAGATGGTGTTCATAGAAGGCACAACGAGGTGAAGGCTTAGCTTCGGTGTGTGAAGTACTCGGTGGTGGCAATTCCTTGGGCGTGTTATCGGAGCCAAGCAGCACGGTGACTGGTCGTTTGGTTTGGTGCTTGTCAGGCTTCACGAAATTCTCTTTGTCTTTTGCCCTGATGGGGCTTAGCTTGACACCAGGATTCATACTTGAGCCATTGGGCAAGATCGTCAAGAGTGCAGCTATTGCCGCGGCGAGTGCACATGCATCTGCGAAACTCAGCTCGCTGCTCTGGGGGTAACTTGCTGATTAGGCGAGCGACATGAGAGCCGCACCATAACTCCACTTTTCCATCTGGGCCTAGCGTTTTCAACATCCCCACCAATGCCTGGATCTTAAGGGAAAACCTTTCAAAGGCAGCACTCCTCTTCTAATGTCAGGTGAGTCCATCATTGTGGCGATCCTCTTCAAGACCAACTGGTGAGACTGTCCAAACTTTTCATTTAGAGCCAACATGGTGGTAAAGGGCATCTGAGAATGGAGGTAAGCATCAGCGATGAGTTTGGCTTTCTCGAACTTTAGGACTTGGTACTTGAACAGTTCAACGCTGTTGGCAGGTAACAAGTTCTCTAAGGCAATCTTGAGGTGAGCGAACTCACCAGGGTCTCTACGACAGAGATTGGGAATAGTCGGACGGGGTCCATGGTAGGCAGTATTCATGCTCATGTTCTGGGTGGATGGCCAGGCGGAAGTTGACGCCTGCCTTGGCGTGTAGACAGGAGTGTGCACAGGCGGTGGAAGTGGAGCTGCATGAGGGTGGAACAACAGAGGGTTTTGAGGCATTTCGTAAGGTGTGGAGGTGAACCCTGGTGTTGACGGAACCACCCCAGGCCAGGCAGTTGCCGGAAGTGGGTTAGCCTGCTGGGCAGCTATGGGTTGGCTTACTCTGAGGGGATTATGGGTAGAGGCTGACAAAGTCTCATTCTTTGTATCTTGAAGTTCCCCCATTAATCGATTGAGCTCAGCTCAATATTCTTTCTAGTGCCTGCATTCCACTTCTGTGTCTTTCTCTGTCCGGCTGCATTCTCCACCTGAATTGAAAATAGATAGACATCAAATGTTTTATTTTTTTATTTTTTATATTTTTTAACATAATCTGTTTACTGAAATTTTCAGATATAGCTAATACAACAACATGGCAATAACAAGGAAAACACAATACAAAACTAGATAAACACACAAAAGAAATATGAAACAAAATAATTAAAAAAGGGTAAAATTGATATTGGAATCTAGGGAACCAAGTGCAAGACAAGAACAGAAAGGTTGCATATAATAACCACAAATTATGAAAATGATATCTGAATACCAACCAGTGAATTTTTGTTTGCGTAATTGTCAAAAAAAAAAAATAATGTACCGGCATTACCAGATAACTAGCAACCCTTTATTGCCCAGTGACTGTTTTTTGTCAATGTCTTTATGTCTCAAAAGTGTTCTCTGTCAATTGACTGTCTGTTGTCGTACTAGAGCAGCACCAACTACCGGAGACAAATTCCTTGTGTGTTTTTTGGACATACTTGGCAAATAAAGATGATTCTGATTCTGATTAAGAAATAGCCATGCAAACACACACCCACCCACCCACACACACACACACACACACACACACACACTTTTTGGAACGTGTTGCAGCCATAAAATTCTAAGTGAATGATTTCATTGTATTCTGTTTTTATTTATTTTTAACACAACGTCCTAACTTCATTGGAATTGGGGTTGTATGTGAAGGAGGAATCAGTGAACTGCATTTCAGCAAAATCATGCATTTTGCTAGCAAAGTAACAAAGGCAATAAAAACTGCTTCTGAGGGGAAGAGTGGTATTGTGGGAGGAGGTACACCAACAATGCAGTCAGTGTATTGGTTTCTATTCATTTATGAATAACCCTTGATTGGGTTCCAAATATTTCACCCCAGAAATAGTGCAAAGCCGGGCAGGACCAAAACATATGGCTGTGGCTCGCCAGTGGTTGGCGACATCTGTCACAAGTTGGGTCCATGTCCTGGTAAATTTTAGAGAGCCTGATCTTCGTGCCGTGGGATGAATAATTTTAGACTAGATCACTCTGTTATGCGCAAATGAAAGATTTATGAGCCTCTCCCCAAAGTTTTCAATTCCAATTAATTCTCTTGCATTTTAGAGTAGAACTCTCCCCTTTATACGAGTTACAGGCAGTGGTTTGAATCCCAAAGCTTTGGTTGGAGTTTTACACATATTTGCTGTTTTTATTGCTTAAAAATGCTTCCCAGTGCCTGCTGTACACTTTTTTTATTTTCACTCATAACTTCACAAAGGATGCTTTCCCAGTAAAATCTCTTGCTATTTAGAGTAGAACTCGCCCCTTTAACTAGTTACAGGCAGTGGTTTGAATCCCAAAGCTTTGGTTGGAGTTTCTTCAGTTTCTTAATAGACAAAGAGGTTGTCTGACCTTTTGGAAGGATCTGCAATTCAAAGAATACACAAAAATGGTCAGAAATCGCCATATCCTTAATGTCAATTGATAGAATTTCAACATCCTTAGAGATGACCAGGTCTAAGATGTGAGCTTGAGTGTGGGTTGGACTCTTCATATGTTGAGAGAGGTCAAATGTGTCTAGTATAGCAGAGAGTTCTTTTGATATTTTTTTTCCATGTTATTGTCAACGTGAATGTGAAAGTCTCCCGTTATGACAAAATAGTAGTCGATACAAATAACTGACAGCAGTTCTGAAAAGTCCTCCATAAATTTTCTTTTGTATCTTGGAGGCCTGTAAATTATGAAAACAATAACTGTTGGGTCACCTTTAACTAAAAAACAGATCTTCAAAAGAGCTAAAATCACCCACTATAATTTCTTTACACTGAAATAATGACTTAAAAATGACAGCATTTCCACCGCCTTTTTTCCCTATTCGACAAACATTTTTTTGCTGGTGTTGCCTAATTTAAGATGGTATTTCTACTTTCTGTTAAGCACGTTTCATTTAGTAACAAAAAGTCCAGATCATAGGTTGTAATGATGTCATTAATCGACATTGATTTATTACCCAGTGACCTGATATGTCATGGGTGTGTGTTGCGGTTTTTGTCTTCCCGCTGTTGCTGGGAGATTCAACGTGCTAGCTCATCTCATTTGTCATTCTCTCCTCCGATCGTTTGGATGACGCTGATGAATCCGTCTGCGCCTCGTGTCGCCTTACCTCTTGTTCCTCCGATTGTTTGGGAACAACTGCATATTTTTGTCCTTCAGCCGTGTCACCAAGGCCAGTGTTTTCTTTTTGGGCCGCTGAATGATGTACAGAGTAAAAAATGTTGGCAGCCAATAACTTAACGCCTTGTCTATTTAGACCGAAACCGTCTGCCTTGTAAAGATGTTTGCGTTCCCCCAAAAAATGCAGAAATTGTCAATGAAACTCACGGAAAGCACAGTACACACTTCTTTGAGCCAGTTATTTAATTGATTGACGTTCATCTCCAAATCGTACAAATGGGAGAGGTCCACTAATAAAAACCTCAGCATCCAAACATTGCACTTTAGTTAGGAGACCAATGAAATCTCCCTTCAGTACCTCTGATTGCTGCTTGAGAACATCCGGGGCACCTGTGTGTATAATGACAGATTTCACAGTTGGGTGCTGATTAGTGATCTCCAGGATTTTTTTAAAAGAGATATCAGACACCATGTCATTGGTAAAACACAGTACTTTTCTGTTCTTCTTACTGCAAAAACGTTTCACAACCTTGACAGCTCCATCACCAACTATTAATGTTTAGGGTACCATTGTTTTCTTGTATGATTTAGTTTCATACCTTTCAGGGGTGGTGGGGGATGAGCATTCTTGGCCATGGTCAAAAGTGGCTCATACCTATTTGTAAGTTTGATGTCAATGTTTTGCATTGACTCACGTCCTTTTTTCTTTCCCTTTGCTGTAGCGACTGTCCACGGCCGCTCACTCTGGGTTGAAGCAGCCCGCAACGCAGGCCATCCGGATTCCGCTGTAATCTGCTGGTGTTGTGTCCTCCTTTTTAGATGTTGTCCCATATCTTTGGGCTTTGCTCCCAGTAAATTCCAGGGAGAACTGCTGGATGGTCCATTACCGTTTCCACAGTTAAGAACTAAGATGGTTACTGTTAGCGTGTTGCTTTACGACCGGGGACTGGTTATTTCTTTAAACGTCCATTGTCGTGTGGTAGGGATCTCGGACTGGAGTACCCAAAGTTGTGTCTAGTACTAAGGCTACTAGCGTCAACTATGGGGGCGCTGTGGGTGAGTTTTATTTCGGTCTTTATGATATTGGTTTTCGTTCGCTTTCGTCTGTGCCTTCGTCAGGCATCGGAATTGGCGGACTTGGTTTTGTCCCTGTTGTAGTGAGGATGAGGTCATAGAGGTTGGATCTGCTTGACCGGTCCGGTCTCACTGAGTTGAGCATCCTTTGTTCTGTGGATGGCACATAGTGGGCGTCTGATTGTGTGACCCCCCCAGCATTCGGCTGCGTGGGGCCACACAGGGCTGTGAAGTGCGCTTAACGGAGGCACAATAACAAAAGCCCACGATAATGCAAAGGGGTTGGTAGACAACTAAGGAGAAACCAAAGATAAGCATGTAAGGTGCACAGGTAGGAAGAATCGAGAGTGGCGGCCACACAAAGATCAAATGAAATCAGGGAACGTTGACGTCACAAACAACACGGAAGAGAAAAGAGAGGCCGGAAACCAGCACAGAATGAAGTGCTCATCACAAGCGGTTACTGCCAGTGAAACAGAATGCCGTTGCCAGAGTGATGAAAGGGTGGGCAGGGTCGTCAAATTGGCACTGAGGTGCACTTTGCGAGGCCAGGTTGGATGCCAAAGATCTTCTTCGGTCCCAAAGGCGGTGAGTAAAGTTTGAAGACTCTACGAAGAGACAAAGCCCAAGTGTTTTGCTGTTTCAACAATGAATGTTGATGAGTGGTGACACAGATGGGCCCGGAATGTATATAATGTAATGAATGAAAGGAATAATTGATAATACAGAATATGATTGGATTGTTAATCGGATGCATATTCAGGAAATTATGACTATAATTGACTCATAATGTATTATTACAATTATCCACCAGATGGTGCCCAAGAAGTCACTGATGGTGTAGTGGTTGGTACACTCGCCTGACATTGGTGCAAGCAGCATAGGTTCAGTTCCCACTCAGTGGCGGTGTGAATGTGAGTGCGAATGGTTGTCCGTGTCTATATGTGCCCTGCGACTGACTGCTGACCAGTTCAGGGTGTAGTCCGCCTTTCGCCCGAAGTCAGCTGGGATAGGCTCCAGCGTCCCGCGACCCTAACCAGGATAAGCGGTGTTGAAAATGAATGGATGGATGGTGCCCAAGATATGACTCTAAGTTAAGGTTAACCAGTCATGCACATTTATAGCCATAAGATGGAGCCAGAGTGGAGGTCACTCAAGTGTCACCATACAGTCTGACAGTTATTTGCTTGCTCAATGCTTATCTGCAAACATCCAACCTGTAACAGCTTATTTCATATATTTTTGGATTTGAGTAACTAAGTGATAGAAACCCACAATTTTATGTGATTATGATATGTGAGATCGTTGAAGTGTTTAGGACCTTTTATTGTAAAAATGGGAGTTACAATGAAATGTTAGATATTTAATAAATATGTGATTTTAATGGTTTGATGATGAAGAAGGGAAGGATTTGAATAATGCATTGTTAGAAGGTTGATCAGATGAGAATATTCCCATGTGAACTTTTACTTCTAACAAAGACAGTGTATGAAGAAAGTACCAAGAGAGGAAGTAAATAGAGGAACTTATGTTTATCTCTAAGCAACACAAGGCGGACTTGTACTGGAAAAAGGAGATCATTGTTGAGAAGTCTCAAGCCGTTCGGGGAAAGTTCCATCATGTGACTTGTTTCTCGGCAAAAGGACACACAACTAACAAAGAACTTACGGAGATGGGAGCGAGTTGTCCTTAAATGACTCCAAAATGTTCCCATAGGCCTTACAGCCAGATAAAGGGTGATGTAAGACCCCCGGCAAGGCACACCTCTCGTATAAAAGTTAAAAAACTGACAGTATTGGGGCTCTTGCTCTCCCAAAGGTTAGCTATTGAGGTTTTACTGCTTAATCTCTTAGAATGGGTTAGAATAAAATAGAGTTTAGCATTAGAGATGATCAAGATGGCGCCTACCCTCGGTTACGCGTTCTCTAGTATTGTTTTTGTTTTTGTGTTTTTCGTTCGTCTTTGGAGACATTACAAGACTCACTTATACAAGGGGAGACTTGCAAAACATCAACAAGGCTACTCCGGACTTTCTTTCACCAACTTTCGCAATCCGATCAGTTTTTTCCCTGAGTTAGTCACCGGAGCAGCGACCGCGGTCTTTGGGGCATTCAGACGGAGGCGACGCCACAGAGCAAAGAGAGCCATCATCCAAGTGAAGCTCCGCAAGAGAGGATACAGATTGACGTTTCTGTCGATCCACCTCGCGAATCTACGCTCCCTACCCAACAAAATGGACAAGCTTTATCTTCTGATAAAGTCCAGTAAAGACTTTGGACGTTCTGCCGCCATGTGCTTTACGCAGACTTGGCTTTGTGAGGCTGTACCCGATGGTGCCGTCATGCTTCCCGGCTTCCATCTTCCCCGGGCAGACTGCGACATGGAATCATCGGGGAAAACAAAAGGCGGTGGGATATGCTTCTATACCAACGAAAAATGGTGTACGGACGTCACGGAGCTCAGCACACACTGCAGCCTGCATTTAGAGTAGTTGTTTTTGAACTGTAAGCCATTCTACTCTCTTCGTGAGTTTGCATCATTCATTCTCGTCAGTGTCTTCATTCCGCCTCAAGCTAAAACGAACGCCGCACTGCTAATGCTCGCCGAACAAGTAAACAGAATTGAAAAAACACACCCGGACTCACCCCTCATTATTCTCGGGGACTTTAACAAAACTAAACTCAACCACAAACTCCCTAAATACAAGCAGCAAATCGACTGTCCTACCAGGGAAAATAATATTTTAGACCACTGCTATAGTACGCTAAATAAGACATACCACCTCAAGAGCGTCACAGGTCCCCTACTGGACCCCCTGCAGTTTGCCGACCGAGCAAACAGGTCCGCGGATAATGCAGTCAACATGGGACTACACTTCATCCTAGAACACCTCGACAGTGCAGGGACCTACGCAAGATCCTGTTCGTGGACTTCAGCTCAGCGTTCAACACCATCATCCCTGAACTCCTTTCCTCCAAGCTTCTCCAATGCAACGTCTCGCCTGCAATTTGGCAATAGATGTACAGCTTTCTGACAGGCAGGACACAGTAGGTGAGGCTGGGAACGTCTGGCAGAATCCCCTGTGAGAGGGAGTTTCAACTCCCACCTCCGACAGAACTTTGCTCATGTTCCGGAGGATCCGGGGGACATTGAGTCCGAGTGGACCATTTTCCGCGCCTCCATTGCTGAGGTGGCTGACCAAAGTTGTGGCCGTAAGGTGGTCTGTGCCTGTCGTGGCGGCAATCCCCGAATCCGTTGGTGGACACCAGTGGTGAGGGGCCTTTTTGGCCTTTTTTTTATCGGGCCTTTATGGCCTGTGGGACTCCTGAGGCAGCTGATGGGCACCGGCTGGCCAAGTGGAATGCAGCTTTGGTGGTCGCTGGGCCAATAACTCGGGTGTGGGAGGAGTTCGATGAGGCCATGGAGAACGACTTCCGAATGGCTTCGAGGAAATTCTGGTCTACCATCTGGCATCTCAGCAGGGGGAAGTAGTCCACCATCAACACTGTGTATAGTGGGGATGGGGCCCTGCTGACCTCAAGTCGGGACGTTGTGAGCCGGTGGGGAGAATTCTTCGAAGACCTCCTCAATTCCACCGGCCACCTTCCCATGAGGAAGCAGTGTCTGGGATCTCTGAGGCGAGCTCTCCTATCTCTGGGGTTGAGGTCACCGAGGTGGTTAAAAAGCTCTTTGGTGGCAAGAGCCCGGGGGTGGATGTGATTTGCCCAGAGTCCCTAAAAGCTCGGGATGTTGTGGGGCTGTCCTGTTTGACACGCCTCTGCAACATCGCGTGCACATCGGGGACAGTGCCTCTGGATTGGCAGACTGGGGTGGTGGTCCCCCTTTTTAAAAAGGGGGACTGGAGGATGTTTTCCAACTACAGGGGATCACATTCCTCAGCCTTCCCGGTAAGGTCTATTCAGGGGTGCTGGAGAGGAGGTTCTGTCGGGAAGTCGAATCTCAGATTCAGGAGGAGCAGTGTGGTTTTCGTCCTGGCCGTGGAACAGTGGACCAGATCTACACCCTTGGCAGGGTCCTCGAGGGTGCATGGGAGTTCGCACAACCAGTCTACAAGTGTTTTGTGGACTGGTTTTGCGTTCGACCATGTCTCTTGGTGAGTCCTGTGGGGGGTGCTTCGGGAGTATGAGGTACCAAAACCCCTGATATGGGCCATTCGGTCCCTGTACGACCAGTGTCAGAGTTTGGTCCGCATTGCTGGCAGTAAGTCGGACATGTCTCCGGTGAGGGTTGGACTCTGTCAAGGCTGCCCTTTGTTACCGATTCTGTCCATTACTTTCATGGACAGAATTTCTTGGCACAGCCGAGGCATAAAGGGGGTCCGGTTCGGTGGTCTCAGTATTGATTTTTGCAGATGATGTGGTTCTGTTGGCTTCATCAAGCCGTGATCTCCAACTCTCACTGGAGTGGTTTGCAGCCGAGTGTGAAATGGCTGGGATGAAAATTAGTACCTCCAAATCTGAGACCATGGTCCTCAGTTGGAAAAGGGTAGAGTGCCCTCTCCAGGTCGGGGATGAGATCCTGCCCCGAGTGGAGGAGTTCAAGTATCTTGGCGTCTTGTCCACGTTGAGGGAAGAATGGAATGGGAGATCGACAGGCGGATCAGTGCAGCGTCTACAGTGATGCGGATATTTGTATCGGTCCGTTGTGGTGAAGAAGGAGCTAAGCCAAAAAGGCGAAGCTCTCAATTTACCTGTCAATCTACATTCCTACCCACACCTTTGATCACAAGCTGTGGGTCGTGACCGAAAGAACAAGATTCCGGATACAAGTGGCCGAAATTAGTTTCCTCCGTAGAGATAGGGTGAGAAGCTTGGTCATCCGGGAGGGGCTCAGAGTAGAGCCGCTGCTCCTCCCCATTGAGAGGAGCCAGATGAGGTGGCTTGGGCATCTGGTTAGGATGCCTCCTGGACTCCTCCCTGGTGAGGTGTTTCGGGTATGTCCCACCAGGAGAAGACCCCTGGGACGACCCAGGACACGCTGGAGAGACTATGTCTCCTGGCCGGCCTGGGAATGCCTCGGAATCCCCTCGGAAGAGCTAGATAAAAAGGCTGGGCAGAGGGGCCTCCCTGCTAAAGCTACTGCCCCCGCGATCCAACCACGGACCAGTGGAAAAAAATGGATGGATATTTATCTAAAACTCAACACCAAAATAGCAAATACACAAATGTACAACAAAATAATGAGAGTTGATATTAATTAAATCTGTTCACAGTAAAAAGAAAAAACAGGCTTCAGTTGCCTTCAGTACAATTAACCAACAAGTCCCTTTTTTTTGTCCCTCGGTTGTAAATTATTTTGTGCCAATTACTTTACAACTCATATTTCCCGTTCACCAAACCAAGCTCTTGCAATCAGAGTCCCTATTTGCAATATACTGTAATATTCCAATTCTAATTGGAAGTATTTTAATTCTTATTTGAATGTCTATTTTGCAGTATTTTTGGTCTAATCATTAACAATATCTAATTTATATATTTTCTAATTTACTGGTCCCCTTGCTTGGGACCAATGGCTTAACCTTGGTTACTCCAAAAACCTTTCATAAACTTCACAAATACAGAGTACGACGCAGCTCAAAATGACCCAAAACGCCATTTGAAATCCCAATAATAGTCCTTGAACAAAGTTTTTTAAATTTTTTAAATTTTTATTTTTTTTAATTTTTTTTACAATATGCAGTAGTCTGTCTGCAATATACTCCATTCGAGTGAAATAGGAGAATGTATCCTACCAGACTTCCAGTCAGTGCGAAACAATAGTGGTCTGGTTCAGGTTCGACAAAGTGGGTTGGTACGCCACCACTCACATAAGCTCTGGTCAATGGACAGAAAGATGGCAGCGGAAATTTCTTCTGAATGAACACACATGAAGCGTTGTCCTCAAAGGGGATGTTCTACCCTAGAAAGCCCCAGAATTTGCTTGGAAAGCAGCCTGTGTGAAGTTATGACTGAAATGAAAAAAGTGTACAGCAGGCGCTGGGAAGCATTTTTTTTTAGCGATAAAAACTGCAAATGTGTGTAAAAGCCCAACCAAAGCTTTGGGATTCAAACCGCTGCCTTTAACTCGCGTAAAAGGGAGAGTTCTAACCTAGAAAGCCCAAGAATTTGCTTTGAAAGCAGCCTGTGTGAAGGTATGACTGAAATAAAAAAATGTGTACAGCAGGCGCTGGGAAGCATTTTTAAGCGATAAAAACTCCAAATGTGTGTAAAAGTCCAACCAAAGCTTTGGGATTCCAACCACTGCTTTGAACTTGTGTAGAGGGGAGAGTTCTACCCTAGAATGCACGAGAATTTACTTGGAAAGAGGCGTGTGTGAAATTATGAGTGAAAAGAAAAAACGTGTACAGCAGGTGCTGGTAAGCATTTTTAATCAATAAAAACTGCAAATGTGTGTAAAAGTCCAACCAAAGCTTTGGGATTCAGACCACTGCCTGTAGCTAGTGTAAAGAGGAAAGTTCTAACCTGGAATGCATGATAATTTCCTTGGTAAGAGGCCTGTGTGTAGTTATAAGTGAAAATAAAAAAGGTGTACAGCAGGCGATGGAAAGCATTTTGAAGCAATAAAAACTGTAAATGTGTGTTAAGGTCCAACCATAGCTTTGGGATTCAAACCACTGCCTGTAACTTGTGTAAAGGGGAGAGTTCTACCATAGAATGTGAAGGAACCATGTATTTTATAATCACCTATTACTCTCGAGGTTCTATGCGTGTTTGTTTTCGTGGAAGAACTACAATTATAACAACGTGTTACAAGTCAACCAATTTATTCCTGACAGAGGAGTCTATACATTTTACAGAGCTCTGGGTCAGCAGCTACGCTTATTCTAGCCTCAGCAAAGACAGCGCAGACTGAACAACGCTCTCTGTTCTTGCCCCCGACTCATACAATGTTTGAAAGAGGAAGTATGGAATCGCTATCTTCTGATTGGTCCATGGTCCCATCTGACGTCATCGTTGCTCTGGAGAATGATGACCATTTGCCGCTGGCTCCAGATGCCGTCTCCAGACGCCGTCCCACAGTCTTGCATCTCGTGTTTACAGTGGCCCCCCGCAGCCATTGTCTTCCTCGACATCTGTTCTTTGTGGCCTCCACATGCACCCTGGTGGGATCTTTCCTTCAATAAACTCCTACACCCTTATCTGATTTACACTTTATACTATACTGCAATAAACACCCTTGTCTACCCTGAAACTCTATATTACCTTCAATCCCCCAAGGTGATCTTCTGATAATCAGAGATCAACAACCCCTACACCTGCAGCCTATTTCACTACAATACTCAATAAAACCTAATCTAAACACAGCAAATGCAAAAAAAGCTTAAGAAGGGGATACAAAGGCGTCGATCAAGGCAGCGAGCGCGCTCATTGTCTCCACGTCCTCTTTCAGCGGAAGCTGCAGATCTTGGCCGTGGGGGTCCTTCCCTTCAAAGGCATTGAGAGCAAACCTGAGGCCAAGACTCCTGAGAAAATGAATAAAACACCCCCCACACCAGTCACGCTCCCAGGTGAAATCCGCCATATAGTTGATCTCCTGCTGAGAGAGAGGCTTGATCACAGTGGGGTTTATCATAGAAACCAATGAACAAGTGCCTGTCCATCCACTCCGTAGCAAGTCCCACAACAGAACACCACAAATCAGACCCTTTCTTACTCAATCGGGCCAAATCATAATAAACAATAAAGAGTGTGAATTTACAAAACTGTGGATCCAGGTGGCCAATGGATCGGGAAAGTTTATTTGGGCCCAAAGTTACCTTACTCTTATTTTGTGTGATGCAAGGTAGGGACGGGACCATATCGACATCATAGAAGGGAGCACCTTTCACCTTAGTCAGAGGATACACCTGATCCCATTGCTGGCACTCACCCTCCAGGTTGTCATTAGTCATCAGCTGGTAGGCACAGGTCAACTTGAACTCTGTAGCAGCAGTATAATTTTCCTGGACCACAGGGTTTACAATCCAATTGAGGTTATTCATCGTAGCACAGACAAGGCAGTCCTTTTGATAGATTTTGACTGCGTCCCTACCTTCCATAGTAATTTCTTTAAGCCAAAAATTACCTATATTAATTCCTGCCACTCATCCCTTTGCCCCCTGTAGCAAATGACTGTTTACCGCCCCCTGGACCAAGTCATTATTTAAGTCATATCCCGTCACTTTAGAGGTTCGAAAAACCACTGGATCCGCATTTTTTGATACTGGTACTTTAGCAAATTTTCTCATTATCGGACTAGATGAACTTTTTGTCGGTCGTAGCCAATTAATAATAATCTGTCCGAGGGGATCGGCCCCTGAGACATCTATACCCAAGGTCAAGACCGTAAAGGTTGCCACTGGTTTGCCCCACTCTTTCCACAGGGGGCTAGTTATATCATACAAGGTCAACAGTACGGGATGTCGGTCCCCCGGGGTTACTGAGTGCATAGGACCTCTTTCCAATTTGATCCTGTCCTTCCACCGCTCATTTCTATCATTTGTCAGCTCCCAGTATCCTGGTTTCGAGTGGACAATCACCTGCTTCCAGCTGTAACACAAATCCACCTGCTCGTTCGCTTTGAACCTATGGTTCACCGGATACCGGCTAGCTCCCCCATGTCCTGTACTCCAAGCGCACAAGTAAATATCGTGTCCCGCCGGATCGCCCCGGCGTACACAATTTACCACCTTACACAAATCAAATTGGTATACCGTCCTTTCCCCCAATGTGTAGTTTAATTCTAGGACCCCTGTTGGCTTCACAGCCTTCTTGACCACTCTTTCTTCTTGGTTTGAAGGCATTCCAAAATAGATTCCTGTAACTATAATCAGGGAGATCACCACAGTTATGCTTATGACCTTCTTCGGCCAGACATTCAGGATGTATATACTTCCCCCCCATGTTAAATGACCAATTTAACACCAAAACACTATCCACACACAACACCATACACAAACAAGCAGGTCGTCTCCCTCGTCGCAGAGGCCCCTGACAAGACCTGCAAACAAACCCTCATATAAATTAATCACAACTTTGCAAAAGATACTCCTGCCAAAGGGGTGGACTACATCATTCCTGTATACATACTCCAGAGAAGGGACAAGTCGGCAATTGTCACCCAACATTGATATTATTCCCCAACCAATTGTTAACTTGTCTCACTAAACTGTTAATGTCAATAAACCAAGAATCACATAAAAATAGGTGTTAAGTCAGCACACCACCATCCCGCAATACAACAACACTCTCCAGCTGCATTCTCCTGGGCGTCCTGTAAAATAATTTTATTTCAACAAATCAGTCATTCGACAGTCTGTAGACCGTATTCTCTCGTCAGTCACACTGTCCTTGGTAACTAAAGGTCTATAGTCTCTTACACGTGATCACATCCTTCATTACTTCTGTCAGCCAGCTCAGTAGTGCTCCATTTCTGCTTTTTAATTAAGACGATAGAAACATTTAACACAAAACATAAATAATTAACATGACATGACAAGCGAGACTTCACAGACAATAACATTAACCTGGACCCAGGAGTGAATGTCCTCTCACATACACCACACAGACAAAACTGAACACAGCACGCTTATTGGTTGAACCATAACACCTAACCATCCCATTTTGAAGCATTCGCGTTCTCACCGAGTTTGCGGATCCACATCCATAATTCGAGCGAAACTTGTACAGCCACCTGAGGCTTCTTTAACGCAATTAATATCCAACTTCCCTCGTTCCTGTTTGGGCAAACTGTCAACCACACAGCTTGTATTTGAAGGTTGATAGGTTTGAAATATATATTACCATCAATACACTAGGTCTTCCTCCTCAGTAAAGCGATATTATTGTAAAAGCGAGTGACGATTTAAAAATAGCTCAGGCTAATAATAATTCATTTTTATCACTATACAGGTGTAAAAGAAGTGGCTTGGCGAGATGTCTCTCCACCAACCACACGTTAATTCTCCCCAGGTACCTTTACAAGTCTACAGGTGTCCTTCATTGTTTTCGCTAATATACCATAACTAACTGTTAGCCTAAGTCCCCTAATTCCCAATATTACATCTGCCAAATTCTCAAATCAAATCACCCTCTACCACTACAGACCAGGCTTCTATCCATTGCATTAATTAAATGATCCTATTGTAAATCCTTTGCAATACCATAAACTCGTAAACCTCACACACGTCCTGTCGTAAAGCTGGCCCCGCCCCCAGCTGGGATGCCTGTGTCGTGTCATAAACCATTTGGTGCACATTCCCTGCGAATTTAGAGCTCTGGGTCTCAGAAGGACATCCGAGATTATTCTGTCTGCTATTTCCTTAACAAGCCTTAACTTGTATTTATTTTTAGCACGATGGCGCCTCCCAGTGTGGTCGCCTCGGTAACGCGCGAGCTAGAAACCAGCTGACTAAAGAAATTAACATTACAAAGAGGATGTATGCAGCAAAGTTGGAAAAACAGTTTAGCACAAACGACTCTAACTCAGTCTGGCATGCATTCCAATCACTGACTAATTACAAGCGACGATCCCCCCAAGCGGAGAAGAATAGCACACTAGCCAACGACTTGAATACCTTCTACTGCAGATTTGAAAAGGACAGTTTCACACCACACACCCACCCGGCCGCACCCGCGACCACAACCACACCTCTGACTTCTGCGTTAACCATCCATGAACAGGATGTGAGACTCATCTTCAAACAACAGAAGATTAACAAAGCGGCAGCCCCTGCAGTTTGCCTACCAAGCGAACAGGTCTGCGGATGATGCAGTCAACATGGGGACTGCACTTCATCCTAGAACACCTCGACAGTGGAGGGACCTACGCGAGGATCCTGTTCGTGGACTTCAGCTCAGCGTTCAACACCATCATCCCTGAACTCCTTTCAACCAAGCTTCTCCAGCTCAGCGTCTCACCTGCCATCTGCCAGTGGATTTACAGCTTTCTGACGGGCAGGACACAGCAGGTCAGGCTGGGGGAGGCCACCTCATCCACACGCAGCATCAGCACTGGGGTGCCCCAAGGTTGTGTCCTCTCTCCGCTGCTCTTCTCTCTCTACACGAACGACTGCACCTCAGCGAACCCGACTGTCAAACTCCTGAAGTCTGCAGATGACACCACTGTCATCGGCCTCATCAAGGACGGTGACGAGTCTGCATATCGACAGGAAGCGGAGCGGCTGGAGCTGTGGTGCGGCCGACACAACCTGGAGCTGAACACGCTCAAGACTGTAGAGATAATCGTGGACTTCAGGAGGCATCCTTCGCCACAGCTGCCCCTCACGTTGTCCAGCTGCCTTGTGTCAACCGTCGAGACCTTCAAGTTCCTGGGAATTACAATCTCTCAGGACCTGAAGTGGGCGACCAACATCAACTCCGTCCTCAAAAAGGCCCAGCAGAGGACGTATTTCCTGCGGCTTCTGAGAAAGCACGGCCTGCCACCGGAGCTGCTGAGACAGTTCTACACAGCGGTCATCGAATCAGTCCTGTGTTCTTCCATCACAGTCTGGTTTGGTGCTGCTACAAAAAAGGACAAACTCCGACTGCAACGGACAATCAAAACTGCTGAAAGGATTGTCGGTACCCCCCTACCCACCATTGAGGACTTGCACGCTGCCAGAACTAAGACAAGGGCGTGCAAAATCCTCTTGGACCCTCCGCACCCTGGTCGCCAGCTCTTCCAGCTCCTTCCCTCAGGTAGGCGCTACCGATCAATGCAAACTAGAACTAGTAGACATTCCAACAGCTTCTTCCCTCTTGCGATCAACTTCTTAAACACCTAACCTATAATTCCATTACAACAAGCTGACAATTTTTTGACTTGAGTTCGTTGTCACATTTCTGTGGGGCCAATTATGTATTACTCGTGCACTCACTGTAGTTGTCTCGTCATGCTGCACTATTTGCATATACTGGCCACTCATGCCAGATTAGCATCTGCTCCATTTGCACACTGATTGAGGAGTATCTGTAACATTTGCACAACCGACATTGTGCCAGATGATCGCACTACTCGTCACTTTAAACCACATTCACTCCTTGAAGTCTCAGCGCCCTTTGCACAATGGTCATTGCACCGGACTATTGCAATATTAGTCGTTTGAACTGCTCTAAGTGCTAGAGGACTCTGCATCTTTTTGCACAATTGTTTTTTGTCAATGTCTCGATGTCTCCAAAGTGTTCTGTAAATTGACTGTCTGTTGTACTAGAGCGGCTCCAACTACCGGAGACAAATTCCTTGTGTGTTTTGGACATACTTGGCAAATAAAGATGATTCTGATTCTGATTCTGATTAATCTATATATGGTGCTTCACTATTACCCTTTTGCTCAAAAAGTAGCTCGCCGCTTGTCCACAAATTGTTGTAATCAACCTGACTTAGGAGACAGAATGCAAATAAATAAACCTCCTCAAAATTTACTTCCCAGACAGATGGAAAAATCCTCTTTGTCCTCCCTGCTCTAGTGCTGAATCTGGGGAGACAATCAAACAGATTAATCCTCATACCATATTAGCCATTCTCGAAAACATGTACTCCACACATTTCCCTTGTACATGATGCAAATTAGGCACAGTCTCATGACGTATGTAGCGTAAATAGCAAATCAACTTGACACCTCTGGCATATCCTTCACTTCTATGAATGAAAAGAATTGCATTCGCTATGCTGTAATAATAGTCACTATACTGTATCAACTAAATATTGTAAGGATGTCTTCAGTTGACTGGTGTACCTCGTGTAATTTTCATAATCTGGTTTGCCACAAACAAGAACTATGTATATCTGTTTACAACAATTACAGACTCCCTGTGTATTCCCAATTACAGTCTTCCAGCCGCTTACTTGTGTGCCACTCCTTAAAAAACAAAAAAAATGACTCCCTCTGTTAAGTTAACAGTTAACACAGTTAAGTTAACACATCTTTCATTACTTTGCAACCGATGTCAAAGCTCCTCTTCTCGGCACAAACAACACTAAAGCCATCATACGCGCTAAAGTGCTTCTCACGATCCTCTATCACTTGAAGTGCTCTCGAAGCATCCATCCATTTTCTGAGCCGCTTCTCCTCACTAGGGTCGCGGGCGTGCTGGAGCCTATCCCAGCTACCATCGGGCAGTAGGCGGGGTACACCCTGAACTGGTTGCCAGCCAATAGCAGGGCACATACAAACAAACAACCATTTGCACTCACATGCACACCTACGGGAAATTTAGTCTCCAATTCATGCATGTTTTTGGGATGTGGGAGGAAACCGGAGTGCCCGGAGAAAACCCACGCAGGCACGGGGAAACATGCAAACTCCACACAGGTAGGGCCGGGGATTGAACCCCAGTCCTCAGAACTGTGAGCCTGACGCTCTAACCAGTCGCCCAACGTGCCGCCACTCTCTAAGCAATACATATCAAATCCCATTCACCATCTCAGATAGCAACTTGCACGTCATTTATTCAAACTCCGAAGCGTTTTCTGACACCAAAAACCTCCGGTATTGTTTTCAGGCTGTTATACCGGACACGTAGAGCCGCTCTGGTCCGCTCTGCTGACCCGGAAGTAGAAAGTCACGATGTCACTCTGGCTTGATCACATCCGCCGGGCACACGCCTAAATTTATCTATTATTTAATTTATCTTCCAGAATATCATATGCATACCTATTTATACATACAATATGTATACCTTATTTATTTAGTTAATAAATATAATGGGTATCCTTTGAAGCGCTTTATAACTATTTTCATATGTAGTCATACAATTTTATTCATCAAAGTTCTAAGGTTTACTTTATATTGTGTACACTATTTATAAAACGTATCACACAGAATATTTATACTATTCACACTAAGTCCACGTTTTTTTTTACAATAGAGGCCTGCGCAGGACATGTTTGTGACAAGAAGAACCACTTGTCCGATCTGATTACTCGTGGAAACTCATGCGTTGGGATATAATAGTTAACCAGCGATTTGACGACAGACGGCACGTTTTCTTTTGCACAAGGATAGCCTTTGGGCCATCCAGAAAAAGTGTCGACAATCATTAATAAGTACCTTATGCCTTGGACTGTGACCACCATTGTCGGTTCGGTCCATTACCACCACATCATTCGGGCATTGGCCCATCTCAGTGTGTTGCAATTCCCTCTTCGTTGTAGGGCAAACACTGAAATCTTGACATCTGTCACAAAAAACACAAAAATCTTTTACCTTACGCAGAAGATCAGGGTGCCACCAAAAACACAGCTTGTACAGCATTGACACATAACTCTTATGTGTCGGGGTGTGTGCTTCCCAACCACTAACCACATGAACTTTCCTGTAGTTAAGACCAGTCTCCTCGGGCCTCTCGTCGGGCCAAATCACAGCTTCTCCTTGTCGTCTTACTCAGCATCTTTCTCTTGCCACTCACGTTTGTCTTCTTCTGGCGCCGTGCACTACATCAACTGTTACTGCAGGGAGAAAGTCAATTAACTGATCCTGTTTAACAACATATTTTCCTTCAGCATCAATTTATTAGCCTGCTACTTTTTTATGCTGCAGCATCAGCACCATTAATAAATAGTAACAGTCTGACTTTCAGATAACTCCAGTGCCCTGCACATGGCCAGCAGTTCTGCAGCTTGAGCGGAGGGTTTCATAACATCATTTATGGACCAAAGCGTTTGGAATTCAGAATTTGGGTTTCTGCGATATCTTCTGCAGCCTCTTGTTTACAAGGATACTTCGGCACGTTAACAAAAGCAGTCGGGTCTACCTCGAATGTTACCGGAGTCATGGATGCACATAGACCCCCATCTGCAGGCCCCTCGGACCACAGTGAGTCCGGCAGCGAGTTCAACAGCTTTGCGGCGTCCTCATGGTCCGAGAGCTATCTGCCATGGAATCGCGCCAAAGTCACATGCTCCAACTTTCCCCGTCGACCGTGGCACCCTGAATACAAAAACATTCAGTAGTAGGAAAGTACAACACATTGTATTTGACCTTGTTGCCAATCATTTGCCAAATAGCATTTTCTTACCATCGGTCCCAGTTCTCAGGCTTCATGACCTAGTGCAAGTGCAAGTGAAAAAGTGTGGAAAAGTTGTAAAACTCATCATAAACCACTCACTCTGCTCTGGCGTCAAGATGGAGGCAGATGCCACACCTTGCTTTCCGATGTCAATATCTGAACTATTGAGCATCCAGTTTTTCCTCCTGTATTGACTCAAAAGGTTCTCTGTAAACCAAATCGTCATTTTTATCATAGTACAGTGTGAGATGGAGGGGATCGATCGGAGGGCTGTAGGAGGCAAGAGAGTCGATTCAGGGCTTCCACCGCAGGAAGGCCGAGTCGAAGCCGCCTCCCTCCTTGGTTTCTGCAACGGTCGCTTCGGGATGTTCATGTTGTACCATGTTCCATGCGGTGGACAATTTTCCCCTCTCCGTTCATCACAGTCCCATCGGGCAACCGTATCGTCAGTCCGTCCGGGCTACAAAGGATGGTAGCTCTGGTTTTGATAAGCAGATCTCTGCCCATCAGATTCACTGGAGCCCCCCTTTAATCAGGACAAACTGATGTTCATGTGTCTGTCCAGCAATTTCAGTCTTTAATGGTGTCGTAATCGGCAGACTTATGGGCACTCCTGCAAAGCTCATTCAGGTGGTCGTCTTCCCTTAGCGGGTTTAAGAGGCTCTGCCTTTCCTCCGTCCCCTGGCACCGGGCTCATTGGGCATTTGGAACAGTCCTCATCGCAGTAGTACTGGCGCGATGGCTGTTGTTGCTGTGGAGCCTGCTGCGGATGCTGTTGCCAGGGTGCCGGGCTGCGTCCCCCTCTGCCGTGTGGAGCTCTGTAGCCTCCTCTTTGAGGTGGAGCCTCTCCGGGTCCCACTGCAGGTCTCTGTTGCATCAGTGGGGGAACATTACATTGACGCTACCAGTGTCCATACTGACCACAATTAAAGCACGCTTGGTCCGTTGGAGGTTCCCTGTCATGACTTCCGCCTCGTCCCCTCGTTGACCCCTGCGCCATCCACATCTGCTTTTCTGCTTTCATTTTTTTTTTTTTTTTTAATGGCCACTCTACGGGCCTGGGCCAATTGTAACTTCAAAAGTTGTTCCTGCATGTCCTTTACCTCATCTGATGATTTGTGTTGTCTGTCGACAAAAAGTTTCAAATGGTGTGACACATGACAATTAAAGAAGCTATCTCCCCCTTTCATGAGGTTAGGGTCTTTAATAAGTTCAGTCCTAACTTCAGCTGGCAATCTGTCAAGCAAAGCAATTCTATAAATAACATTTGCCTCCCTGAACGGGAGGGATGTGACCTTGTCTTATCTGTCCAAATACTTATGCAATTTTCAAAGTGAGAACTGGGATCCATGATAGGTTTGTAGTCCGGGTGCCTCATCACCGTCAGCTCGGAGAGCGGGAACATGTCACGGATGACTGCAAACATACGTCAGCACACGCCAGGCTCATGCTGTCCGTCAACTTTTTCAGCCCCTGGATCCAAATTTCACCAACAGCAGCCAGTCTGGGCAGCCGTTTCTGGAAAAACTCAAAATCTTTTAAAGACCATTTTTGTATATTAACCCACCTTTTTGAATGCGGGCTCGTGCGGAATTGATGGGAGTTTTATTTCCCCTCTACAATTGGTCTGTCATTTGAGCAGCTCCCTTGACCGGCAAAGCCGGATATAGGGACGTCACTGGGGGCCGTTTTCGGGAAGGTCCGCAAATTGTATTCAGTGAGAGAATTTGTCACTCTTTTTTTTGTTTTTCGCTGAACAGCTGCCATGGCAGTGCACACCAGACAAATCTCATGAATTTTTCTCCTCAATTTTTCATTGTCTTCTATTTTCTTATTCAAATCTCTTTTCTCTCTCCACCCTGCAGCGTCCAACTTTTCCTTCATCTTTTTTTTCTTCTTTCAGAATAACCTATTTTTCTTCCTTCTGAAACTCATCTGCTATGTGAAACAACTTACATTCCTTTTTCTTTTTCCACTTTGCCCACACACTTCTAAATCCTGCTTGTTTCCTTTTCTGCCAGCGAACAACTGACCTTCTATTTCAATCCACAAATTCTCCAATGACTTCTGGTATTCACTGCGACACATATCACATTCATTACCTCAACACTCGACTGTCCAATTCACAACCCAGGGTTTTGGTGGCACACTCATCTTATTTTAAATCGTTTTTTGGGGGTCCCAAAATCCCCAACGTCTACCAAAATGTTACAATTTTAAACCGTGTCCGATTTCAAGTCAGTCTACGACGGGACAAGTTGGTACCTTGTTACCCTACTCTCTCCCAGGATTTTCTATTATCCTGGTTTGTCAGGAACTTTGTTACCCTGACCAGTCAGGTCCTCTGTTACCCTGACTTCCGATTAATACAACAATAACAACACAACGTTCTAATAACTATTGACAATGAAACAACTGTACCACAAGTCTCCCAAATTTCACAATTTCCAATGTGCAGAATTCGTGATTTAATCAAACAGGTTTCCGCTCACCTTTTTCTGTCGGTGCACCGGGGAGATTGCAGTCCAATTGAATCCCTGTCCACTCCTCTGTCTTTTTATCTAATGCCCTTCCAGGATCACGTCGGGGTCACTATTTGAAGGAACCATGTATTTTATAATCACCTATTACTCTCGAGGTTCCATGCGTGTTCGTTTTCGTGGAAGAACTACAATTATAACAACGTGTTACAAGTCAAACAATTTATTCCTGACAGAGGAGTCTATACATTTTACAGAGCTCTGGGTCAGCAGCTACGCTTATCCTAGCCTCAGCAAAGACAGCGCAGACTGAACAACGCTCTCTGTTCTTTCCCCCGACTAATACAATGTTTGAAAGAGGAAGTATGGAATCGCTGTCGTCTGATTGGTCCATGGTCCCATCTGACGTCATCGTTGCTCTGCAGAATGATGACCATTTGCCGCTGGCTCCAGATGTCGTCTCCAGACGCCATCCCACAGTCTTGCATCTCATGTTCACAGTGGCCCCCCACAGCCATTGTCTTCCTCGACATCTGTTCTTTGTGGCCTCCACATGCACCCTGGTGGGATCTTTGCTGCAATAAACTCCTTCACCCTTATCTGACTTACACTTACTATACTTGTCATGGTCTGTGTTTTGGTTTGGGTTGTGTTTAGTTTTGTTCCATGTTTTCCTGTGTTTCATGTTTGTCGTGTGCTCATTAGGTTGTTGTGTCCACCTGTTCTCGTCTACTTTGTCGACCAATCAGCTCTCTCCAGCCACTCGTGTCTTGTCCAGGTGTTCCTCGTTGTCTCGTCAATTTGTTTGTATTTAGTTCCCTGATTTCTTTCAGTTCTTGTCGGTTCATTGTCGTTCTCACATGTCTTTGCCATGTCATAGTCGCCAGTTGTCTTTATCATTGTGGTATGTCATTGTCAGGTGTCATTTTCCCTTTCTATTCTACGTCTTACTCACAGGTCATAGTTTGTTTCCAGTTTTAGATATTCGAGTGTTTCTTTGTTACTTTGATTTGATTGGTATCTGTTGTGGGACTTTGTTCAGTTTTCTCTTTTTGAAGATTAAATATTATTATTTTGAGAATCCCGCACTCCTGCCTTGCCTCCCTGCTTCCCTGCAATTGGGTCCACCATATTCTTGCCTCGCATTACTCGCCCTCGCCCTAACCACGTACGTGACAATACTACAATAAACACCCTTGTCTACCTTGAAACTCTATATTACCTTCAAATGTATAAGAATTTACTTGAAAAGCAGCCTGTGTCAAGTTTTAAGTGAAAATAAAGAAAGTGTACAACAGGCGCTGGGAAGCATTTTTAAGCAATAAAAACTGCAAATGTGTGGAAAAGCCCAACCAAAGCTTTGGGATTCAAACCACTGCCTGTAACTAGTGTAAAGGAGAGAGTTATACCCAATAAAGCATGAGAATTTACTTGGAAAGCAACCTGTGTGAAGTTACAAGTGAAAATAAAAAAGTGTACAGCAGGCGCTGGGAATCATTTTTCAGCGATAAAAACTTCAAATGTGTGTAAAAGTCCGACCAAGGTTTTGGGATGAAACCATTGCATGTAACTAGAGTAAAGGGGAGAGTTCAAGCCGAGAAAGGCTGAGAATTTACTTGGACATCAGCCTGTATCAACTTTTGAGTGAAAATAAAAAATTGTATAGCAGGCGCCGGGAAGGATTTTTTAAGCAATAAAAACTGCAAATGTGTGGAAAAGTCCATCCAAAGCTTTGAGATTCAAGCCACTGCCTGTAACTAGTGTAAAGGGAAGAGTTCTACCCTAGAAAGCCACAGAATGTATTTGGAAAGCAGCCTGTGTGAAGTTATGAGTGAAAATAAAAAAAGTGTACAGCAGGCGCTGGGAAGCATTTTTAAGTGATAAAAACTGCCAATGTGTGTCAAAGTCCGACCAAGGTTTTGGGATTCAAACCACTGCCTGTAATTAGTGTAAAGGGGAGAGTTCTAACCTGGAATGCATGAGAATTTATTTGGAAAGAGGCCTGTGTGAAGTTATGAATGAAAATAAAAATAGTGCACAGCAGGCGCTAGGAAGCATTTTGAAGCAATAAAAACTGCCAATGTGTGTAAAGGGCCAACCAAAGCTTTGAATCAAACCACTGCCTGTAACTTGTGTAAAGGGGAGAGTTCTACCCTAGAATGCATGAGAATTTACTTGAAAAGAGGCGTGTGTGTGAAGTTATGAGTGAAAAGAAAAAATGTGTATAGCAGGCGCTGGGAAGCATTTTTAAGCGATAAAAACTGCAAATGTGGGTAAAGGTCCAACCAAAGCTTTGGGGTTCAAACCACTTCCTGTAACTTGTGTTAAGGGGAGAGTTCTACCCTAGAATGCATGAGAATTTACTTGGAAAGAGGCCTGTGTGAAGTTCCATCCATCCATTTTCTGAGCCATTTCTCCTCACTCGGGTCGCGGACGTGCTGGAGCCTATCCCAGCTATCATTGGGCAGGAGGCGGGGTACACCCTGAACTGGTTGCCAGCCAATCACAGGGCACATAAAAACAAACAACCATTTGCACTCACATTCAAACCTACGGGCCATTTAGAGTTGTCAATTAACCTATCATGCATGTTTTTTTGGGATGTGGGAGGAAACCGGAGTGCCCGGAGAAAACCCAAACAGGCACGGGGAGAACATGCAAACTCCACACAGGTAGGGCCGGGGATTGAACCCCGGACCTCAGAACTGTGAGGCAGACGCTCTAACCAGTCATCCACCGTGCCGCCCTGTGTGAAGTTATGAGTGAAAATTTAAAAAAGTGTACAGCAGGCGCTGGGAAGCATTTTTTTGCGATAAAAACTGCAAATGTGTGTAAAAGCCCAACCAAAGCTTTGGGATTCAAACCACTGCCTGTAACTCGTGTAAAGGGAGAGTTATACCCAAGAATGCATGAGAATTTAGTTGGAAAGCAACCTGCGTGAAGTTATGAGACAATCCATCCATTTTCTGAGCCACTTATCCTCACAAGGGTCGCAGGAGTGCTGGAGCTTATCGCAGCTATTTTCGGGCAGGAGGCGGGGTACACCCTCAACTGGTTGCCAGCCAATCGCAGTGAAGTTATGAGTGAAAATAAAAAAAGTGTACAGCAGGCGCTGGGAAGCATTTTTAAACGATAAAAACTGCATGTGTGTAAACGTAAAGATAGATAATAAAAAATAAATGTACCCCCCCCCCCCCCCCCCAAAACAAAAAACATCAACCTTACCAAGGGTTTACTGAAAAAATATGCTATTAAAAAGTGCAATCACAAATCACAAGTTAGTGGAAGCAAATTCAATTAATACATAAGCACCGAATTTTCATTTGAAAATCCCCATCAATGTAATGAACTGTCAAGGAAGGGTACGTCTGCATTCACAAACTGCATATAACTCGACAGTTGTGATTTCCATCTCTATTTACTCCTGCCGTTTTGTTATTGTGGACAGGCCAGCTGAAAAGTTGAAGTCAAGGCAGCCGCTACAACGACTGTTACTCGTGTTTTACCATGTCACGGTGCCACTCTGCCAACCTGCTGAGAGGGGCAACTTCAAAATAAAAGCTTCATGTAATACTACATTGGATATCAATGCCATTTTTTTAGCTTTTATTTTGAAGTTAACCACGGAGGGCAGTGATGGCCCTGAATTAAGTTAACTATACGTTTGCGCCCTGGTGGCTGGCTGACTAGAGTGCGACAAATAAAGCACTTTTCATATGCAGCAGTGCCCACATTTTAAATGTAAACATCGCCAACGATCAGGCTCATTCCATCGTGGCAGCCAAAGTCGAGATCACGATTAAAATTCGAATAATTATGCAGCCCCAATGCCAACATTAGAAGGTAACTTCGGAAGCTAATGTCGGAAGTTAACATTTGAGCTTATGTTCGGAATCTAACATTTGTCTTTCTTAGCTCTAACATTAGTTGTAATATTACAAGCTAACTTCAGATGAACATTGACAGCTAACGTTGGACGCAAACTTCAAAAGCTAACATAGGAAGTGAAGGAACCTTGTATTTTATAATCATCAATTACTCTCGAGGTTCCATGCGTGTTCGTTTTCGTGGAAGAACTACAATTATAACAATGTGTTAAAAGTCAACCAATTTATTCCTGACAGAGGGGTCTATACATTTTACAGAGCTCTGGGTCAGCAGCTACGCTCGGCCTCGCCTCAGCAAAGACAGCGCAGACTGTACAAAGCTATCTGTTCTTGCCCCCGACTTATACAATGTTTGAAAGCAGAAGGATGGAATCGCTGTCGTCTGATTGGTCCATGGTCCCATCCGACGTCATCATTGCTCTGCAGAATGATGGCCATTTGCCGCTGGCTCCAGACGCCGTCCCACAGTCTTTGCATCTCATGTTTACAGTGGTTCCCCGCAGCCATTGTCTTCCTCGACATCTGCTCTCTGCTGGATCAGTATCCACCCTGCTGGGAGCTTTCATGCATCACACCCCCACACCATTATCTGATTTACATTATATGCTACACTGCAATAAATACCCTTGTTTACCCGCCATACCAGTTACACCTCGAAACTCTATATCACCTTCGGAAGCGTACAGTGACATTTGAGCTAAGGTTCGGAATCTAACGTTGGTCTTCCTTAACCCTTACATCAGCGGTAACCTTGGATCCTAACTGCAGAAGCTAACACTGGAAACTAATGTTCGACGCCAACATTGAAAGCTAACTTCTGAGTTAATCTTGAAGGTAACATTTGAGCTAACATTGGGAATATAACGTTAGTCTTCCTTTGCTGTAACATGAGAGGTAGCTTTGGAAGCTGACTTCCGAAGCTAACATTGGAAGCTTCAGACGCTAACATTAGAAAGTAATGTTGATGCTGCTGTTCAGGACTTCGGGAATCTTCGACCATCCTGCTGTTTACTGTCAAGCCAGTCGGTTATATTTAAACAGTGGTCAAGCTGAAAACGCCTTTAAAATGTGACAGTGTGAAAACAAGGAAGGTGATCTCAAAGGACGACAAGTTTATCAAGAAGAAGCTTTTATGTCCTCAGGCTATTTCCAGACTGAGTGACGACACGTTCAAGGACGCGCGGCGAGCCTCCAGAAAGCGCTCGGCCAGCGTGCACCACCTGGACGGAGACGTGTGGGCTCCCGCCATCCTCTCCTAAAACCACCATGTTGTTGAACTCCATCTTGTCAAGCTGCCTCGGAGATGCCTCTCAGCTTTTATTTATTTATTTCCATTTTCGTATTAGAACATTTCCACAGATTGTAGAATTTAGAAAGCTCAAATTTCAACTTGCTTCTTTACCACTAGGATTTGAATAAAAACACTTGAGAAGAGTCATCAGTTCTAGTGTCTTCTGCTCTTTTATTTCCACCAAGGAAGTAAGTTTTTACCTTTGTTACTTTGTTTGTTACCGGATTTGTGTAACCTGGACGCGTGTCTCAATACTTTGGTCTAAACGCTACATTTTCCTGACTTTTCCCTTCAAGGAGGTGTCCAAATAGTTTTGTACAAAATCCTCACTTTCTTCGCTTCCCATGTGTCCAAATTCTTTGGACCAAACTCCACATTTTCCGCACTTTTCACTTCCTCTATGAGTACCAATCCTACCTTTTTTTCAATTCTTGTGTGTCCTAATACTTTTGTCCATATTCCAAAATTTCTTCACTTTTTACTTCAAGGAGGCGTCCCACAATTTCTTCACTTCTTGTGTCCCAATACCTTTGTCAATCTACAGCTGTTTACTTTTCACTTCCTGTAGGTGTCATTATCTTCACTTCGCGTGTGTCCCAAAACCTTTGTCCAAGCTCCACATTTTGGCGAATTTTCACTTCCTGTGTACCCCAATACTTCACCCTAAGCCCCACATTTTCTTAATATTACATTTCCTGTAGGTGTCCCAATACTTCTGTCCAAAGTCCACATATTTCTTGACTTTTCCCGTCGACTTTTAACTTCCTGTGTCCCAATACTTTTGTCCTAGCTGCAAAGGTTATTCATTTTCCCTTTTTGTGTGTCTCCATACTTATGTAGAAACTTTCTTCTCTTCCTGTGTATCCTGATACTTTTGTACACATGATCACATACTGTGCGTCGATATGAAGAGTATGCATGTAGACCTCGCCCAAGGAGCTTTCAGAGCTACTTGTCAAGCCAACAATGCTTTGAAGACAGCAGCAGAATAAGAACCGACACACACAGGTGATTGGACTTTCCCAAGACTTCAATTGTTTCAATGCATCCAGTTATAGATTCTCGATTTTACATGAAAGCAAATATTTACCAATAAAAACGAGAAACAATCTCTTGTGACTCAACAACTTTTCCATTATTTTTTTGGCCAATATTTTTGTATTTTCTGGGGGGGGGGACACGACAATATTCACATAACCGAAGGGTCGCCAGTTCGAATGCCAGTCCGGCTGTCGAGGTGTCTTTGGGTAAGAACACCAATTTGCACCCAGTGGGACTGGCAGCGCCTTGCATGGCAGCAGGTGCCCTTTGTTGTGTGAACGTGAGGCTTTGTAAAGCGCTTTGGGCACTGTATGGTGGAAATAAAGTGCTCTATATAAGTGCAATCCATTTACCATTTATGTATTTGCATATTACTTTAGTGTAGTATTTTTGTCTAACATTTGTGTTTTTTGTGTAATTCTTTTGTAATTTGTCAAATTTCATGTATTTTTTTTGTTTTCAAATTTTAAAAACTTTTCAGCAAATATTTATTTTATTGTTCCACTTATTTACAATTTTAGTCTAACATTTGTGTATTGTTTAGCATCATATTTTTGCATTGTGTTTTGCCTAATTTAGTTTTTGTGTTCTATATTTTTTTATTTTTTGTTTAATAAGTGTTACTAGTTTAATATTGTATGCAGTATTTTTGTCTATTTGCATAAATGTACCGTATATTGTCTAACATTGGTATTTTCTTGTCTGATATTTCTCTTTATGTAATATGTTTGTATTTTATGTTTAATATTGGCGGCACGGTGAGCGACTGCTGGAGTTTGCATGTTCTCCCCATGCCTGCGTAGGTTTTCTCCGGGTACTCCGGTTTCCTCCCACATCCCAAAACCTTCCTCTACGCTGATTGGAGACTCTAAATTGCCCGTAGGTGTGAAAGTGACTGCGACCGGTTGTTTGTTTATATGTGCTATGCGATTGGCTGGCAACCAGTTCAGGGCGTACCCTGCCTCTCGCCCGAATATAGCTGGGATAGGGCTCCAGCACGCCCCTAGTGAGGATAAGCGGTACAGAAAATGGATGGTAATATTTCTGTATTATTTTGTCACACCATTTTGTTTGTTTTGGTCAAATACTCCGCCAAAAACAAATGCCCCCCCCCCCTTCCCCGAAACAACTTCATAGAGCAATTAAATGTTATTCATAAGAAGCTAAGCAGGCTAGCAAGTGAGTGCCCATGGTGATTCCATTGCAATATAATCTGTGGATGCAGCATTTTATCACCAATTGTAAATAAATGATTATTTTGCCACCAAAAGCCCTCTCTCAGTCTTGTTGTTTTATAGTTTGAGGTGTCACAAAAGCCAAAAATAGCATCAAAGTCACTGTTCTGCTTGACTTGTTTTCTCCGCTTGTTAGTCAGAAATCGGTGTTTTGGGTGAAATCAACCCGTTATCACACTGATTGCTAAAGAATGGAAACAGGAAGGTGGGAAAAAAAGCCTACTCTTTCTTTTGGTGGATTTGGTTGCTCTATTCTCAAAGAACACTATATTCTGTGGGTCTTGACAGATGAGTCAAAATGCACTACAACGGCAGGTGATATGGGTAACTCCGCTTTAAAAAACGGCTGCCAGTCAGTTAGTTAATATCAGAAGCTATTATGAATCTGTGCTAACATTGCAGCCCTGCTTACCTTTTGGCTTTGACGAATGTGACAACAACATTTTAACCTTGTCCTACTCTTCCTCTTTCTTTGGTGAGGAGAAACAAAACACCAGCAAAGTGTTGTCACTCCAAAAAAGTCGACCCATTCGAGGTGCCGGTAAATTGACGCCTAGCCAAGCCACAAATGACACAGATTACGTTTCAGAACCTCGGTCACCTTGGCCACCAAGATAGTTTGTGGTTTTCTATTCCAACATGATAATTTATTAGCCTTGTTGCATAAATATGTACATAATGTTTTCCACACACATCACATATCATTTATTTCACCACCCACGATGGATCTTTCTTGATGGCGTCATTCTCCGGGCCCAGGATGGAAACGGCGCACAACTTGCTCCCGACGCTCAGGTACCTGCACCAAAGACAAAAGTCACCATATCATAATTGCTAAAGTTATTCTAATAATGATTTATTGCAGTGAGTCTCAAAGTATGGTAGTTAAATGTCTTAACGCTGCATAACTTTACAGCGTTTTAAACTTTTTTTTCAATCCATCCAATACAGCATATTTGTTAACTGCAGCTCAATTTTATTTACCATTTAAGTACAATACATTTGCATTTAATCTCGTTTTCAAACATTTACTTAGGTAGAAAAATCTAATTTTATGTGCAATAAATTTTAATTAAATAATTATTTAAGAAATAGGCGGCACGGTGGACGACTGGTTAGAGCGTCAGCCTCACAGTTCTGAGGAGCCGGGTTCAATCCCCGGCCCCGCCTGTGTGGAGTTTGCATGTTCTCCCCGTGCCTGCGTGGGTTTTCTCCGGGCGCTCCGGTATCCTCCCACATCCCAAAAACATGCATGAATTGGAGACTGTAAATTGCCCGTAGGTGTGACTGTGAGTGCAAATGGTTGTTTGTTTGTATGTGCCCTGCGATTGGCTGGCAACCAGTTCAGGGTGTACCCCGCCTCCTGCCCGATGACAGCTGGGATAGGCTCCAGCACGCCCGCGACCCTAGTGAGGAGAAGCGGCTCAGAAAATGGATGGATGGATTTAAGAAATCGTTTATGTTATGCTTTACTGTTCAATGTTGATGTTATGGTGACTTACAATACTTGGGTGGTACCTTGAGATACAAGTGATCTGATTTTTTTCGATACAAGCTGTCATTTGGCTGATTTTTTGCTTTGACTTAAGGGCACACATTTGAGATACAAGCATTGTATGGCGGTAGTGAACTTCACTCACTTCAACCATAAGCAGCAGTTTGACAGTGAAGAATTCTTCAAACAAGCGTCTTCAAGCTGTTTATTGTCACTCCTACTTGAAGTTTACTATCAAACTAAATATAAAATTACACATTGTGTACTTAACAACCATATAACGTTGCCTTAATAAAAGTAATGTTAGCTTAACGCTAACAAACAATGCAACGTCATGCTAACGAATGGCATCGTCAACAAATAATATAACAATATTCACAGCCATATATTCTTAATCCTTTTCGAAGAATGATTAATATTACTGCAGTTTACTGAGGAGTTGTGACCATCTCCATGGATAGCCGTGTGACTGTATTATACTGCCCCCAGGTGGCTATGGTGCACACACCAGGAGCAGCAGCACAATCTCCATTTAACTGAAGCAAAGAATGTGGCACAAACTATTTTATTCTTTACATTCTATTCAATTAGGTCATCGCTGTATGTTTTTATAAATTACATTAGAGAGTGCTATTTTTCTGACTAAAAAATTTTTTTTTTGGGGGGCTGGAATTGATTCATTGCATTTCCATCATTTCAATGGGGAAAGATGATTTGAGATACGTGTTTGGAGCGTGGTCACGGGACAAACTGAACTCGTATCTCAAGGCACCAGTATATTTAATATAATTTTTTAAAAAAACAACTAAAAACTCTGTATTATGGTGGTACTTGGAGAGCAAAGTCTTTTTTGACATGGTACTTAGAAGAAGCACATATTATTGAGGTCAAACCTCTCAGCCACGTCCAGCAGGTTTTCCCGGGTGACGTCGAAGAGTCGTTCTCGGTGTCGCTGCTTCATTTCGTCTGTAATTCCGCTCAGGAACACGGACATTCCTGCATAAACAAAAACATGAAGTATAGCACTTGGTACCAGGATGGAAGGTGCCAAAAAGTGCAGTATGCCAAGCGCCGCCCAATGATCACCTAAACACTATAAATAGAGGGGTGAAAAAAGTGCATTGTGGGAACATCTAACACTTCAGGTACCCCAAAGCAGTGATTCCCTACAGACAGGTGCCAAAAAGAGAACTATGTTTAACTCTTCTCTTTTTTTACCCCACCACTCTGCTTGGTAGCCTGAGAGAAGGGAGCCAAAATGTAAACTGTGGTAAGTTCCACCCTTTAGGTACCCTACCACTGCGGTTTTCCACGGCAGAGTGAAACAATGGCAAAACTATAAAAATGGTCCTACCTTTGCTGGAGGGCGCCACAGGCGAGTCGACGGCGGAGAAGACGGACAGCTTGGCTTCGTCGATGTCCTGCTGGTTGAACTTGCCCGACTTGGCCCAGTCGACACCTTTGCTGAATGCGGAAAGTGTCTGGACGGAGTTGGGATCCCTATGAAATGCACAAAATAAAAAAAGAGAGAATAGATGCAAGCTGCACCACTTGGAAGTACCACTGAAATATTTAGACACACATTCACTCATTTTATTGAATGTCTTTATGGTTTTGGGGTCGCTATTTTGCCTAATATGTTTGTATTTTGTTTTCTAATATTAGTTTTGTCTAATATTTGGTATTTTTTTCATCCAATATTGTTGTATTATTTTTTTCCCATTTCTTGTAAGGTTTTACCCAAACTTTTTTATCCAATATTTTTGTTTTTGGGTGTAATATATTTGTGGAATATTATTATACGTAGTATTTTTGCATTATTTTGTCAATTTATTTTTTGAATATTTGTTTGTAATATTTTTTTATTATTTTGTGTAATATTTTTCCAGTTTGTCTATCAATCCATCCATCCATCATTTCCACTTCTTCATTGTCTAATTTGTTTTTTCACATTCGTGGTGTGATATTTCTTGTATTATTTTGTCTCTTTCTGTATTCTTTGTTGTATTTCTGTATCATATCATTTCGTATTTCCCCCCCAAATATATGTATATTTTGAAATTGATTTTCATACATTTTTGTAGTTTAATGTAATTATTTCCTAATATTTTTGTATTTATTCTAATTTGGTTTATTTATTTATTGAAACATTTTGCATTACTTTGTCTAACATTTTCTGTTTAATATTTGTTATTCACTTCAACTTTTGCATTATTTTGTCTAATACATAATATAATATTTGAGCATTATTTTGTGTAATACTTTTGTAATATTTTTATTTTTTGTAAATTATTTTTATTAGTTTCTTTAATATTTCTGTTTTCTTGGTGTCATATTTCTGTTTCATTTTGTTCAGTATTTGTAGCCCAAAAATACATATGTATATTTTGTAATTGTTTATTTTTCAAATAATATTCTTGTAGTTTTATCTAATATATTTTTTTAATACTTTGGCGTTTTCCCCCCCAATATTTTCTACATTTTTACAAATTTTAAAATGTATTTCTTGATGTATGTGTGTCTAAACTTGACCGTTAAAATTAAAGGGAATTAGGGTCAGTATCTAGACACCTGTAAGAGTAAAAAGAGAACAGGCCCCCTCCACCCATCTTGGCTCCACCACCGTAGGCCCCGCCCTTCTCTCGGATCTCTCCGTGGAGGAACTTGGCCGTCATCATCCTTCCCAACACGCAAAGACTGGTGACAGAGAAATTAAGTTGCTTCAAAGTCATTCCTATGACACGTTCATGTTAAGTGTCATGATAATAAATGAAGTAATTCTAAACCTGGCGTAGTCTTGGTGGCTGTAAGGGACGGTGCGGATAGACTCGCTGACAAAGTTGACAGGGAATGGCAACTGGAAGAATGTCTTCATGTGACAAGGCTGGAAATTTGGCTCCTGGTGAAGAAAAAGGGAGGCCGGTTAAGGATTTGGAACAGGAAGTCGTCACAGCTTCCTCCCACATTCAAAGTCATGTGTTGCATTTGAAGATTTTTGTAAAGAATAATGTCCATCAAAACAAAACAACAGGCCCTCGATGCCAGTATATTGGGTACGATCTGATTTTCAATCTGATGCTCTCATTGCGCTCTGACAGTGCAGGGTTCAGAGATGTAGAGTGTGCTCCATTTTCTATGAATTTACGAACGAGCGTGTTGGCCATTGAAGGTATACGTCAGTGTGTCCGCCATATTGAATGTGTCAGTTCTGCCTGTAAACATTTTTTCCCGCCTGACGCTCCGGCCGCTGTGTCTCCTCAGTCAGAGCGGCGGGGGCGCACTCCGGCACTCCCAGAGTGTGGCGCTCTGAATAGCCGAACGACACACTCCAACGATGCGCTGAGTTTGCGAACGCTCCGGAGTGTAGAGAAAGCGCTTGGAGTGAATTTCCGAATGTACGCAGACTCAACTCATATTTCAGCCAGTTTAGCATCGTACATCTGCCCAGTATACGTGGTTCTAATTTGGTAAGCACTGGACAAAATCTCTATGACAAGTTAATCTTTGACAAACCCCTGTAAAACTACCCTAAAATGTCCGCTTAAACGCAAAATGGCAGACTTCCAGTCTAGTATTAGGTATGGCTTCTAGATACTTTTTTTGTGGGTCTAACGCATAATAAAAATGCCTACCAAGCATGCTCCTATGTGAAACTGGCTTTGGGGCTGATTTAAAAAATAAATAAATGTCATTGGAGGACTCCTGGAAATGACCCTTAAATGGCCCCTTCAAGCCAAAGTGGTTGACTTCCTGTGACTTTACAGGCATGGCTTCTAGAGACTTTTCTGTGGGTCTACTCATAAGGGACAAGCCTGCCAAAATTCATGTAGCTAAGTAAACTGGCTTCAAGGGTCCAGTTTGTTTTGGGACATTGTTCCTTTAGACTTGTAGGTCTACTTGTAGGTCTACTCATGATAGACACGCCTACAAAATATCATGTTACTAAATGACACTGGCTTCATGGGAATAATTATTTTTTTAAAGTCTAGGGCGGAGCGATAAATGCAATCATGTATTTTAAGCAAACATAAATGTAAAAAAAAAAACCTACAGCAACGATCTTCCTGCTTGCTCCAGAGACGTTGAGGACATCTAGCGGCCTCTAGTGGGAAAACATGACAGCGCATCAACATGCTGTTAGGTCCTTTTCATCCATTAAGTGGTCCATCACTCGCATACCTCGATGACATTTGATCGCACGGCTTTGAACTGCTTCCTGTTGGCGGCTACGTCCTTCAAGAAACTCTCCAGGAGGGCCACAGACTCGGACGCCTGCCGAGGCGTGGCGTTGATGGCACACCTGTAGGAACATCCAGAATTGTAACCAAATGACAGCTCGTAACTCTAAAAACTCAAGTCAAGTCACTGTACCACAATGTACATTTTCATGAGGAGACAATGAGTGTAAATATCGAGTGGCACCTCATGTTGTTGGGGTTCAGGAGGTGCTTCTTGATCCGGGGCAGCATGCGGATGACCGGGGTCAAGTCCGACATCTCTGCTATCCTCTTCATGAACTTCACCTGAAGATCACATCATCAAATGGAGAATATTATTACATTTGCTCGCACCCGCCAGCACAAAAAAAAGGGGTAGAAGAACCTCACAAGACAGTGAAACAGAGCTGCCAACCTATAAAAATTCACTTCCAGAACCATTTGCCGAAATTTGTCTGAATTTTGTTAATTTCAAAATTTTGTCAAGAACATTACTGTAGGACACTCATAATCATTAATTATGGCTTCAATATTTTTTATTTAATGTTTTTATGACATCAACTTTGTATTGGCGGACGCAGTTGAAACTGTAATTAAAGTACCAGTATATGAGAATTCAACGTGTCATCACACAAAATATCTGTGTCTATGGATTCATTCGCCTTTGCCAATTCTGTCTATTCTAGTCTAAAGTCTATCGAAGGCGATTAATCAGATCTCAACCGTCAAAATAACATTTTCTATTTTGCAAACAAACACAAAACATGACCTAACATTTGGAAACTCTGGTGAAATAAAGAGCAGAAAAAATAATGGTTGAAGGAAATTTTTTCTCCTCTACCTGCTCCATCCCATCAAATGTTTCTAAGAGTTCTCCGGCTGGCGTCAGGTGGTGTCCGGCCCGCGTCATGGCATACATGTGGCCGGAGTAGGCGATTCCATTGGCCAGCTCCTGCGCAGACATCATCACCAGCACCCGCAAACGCTCTTGGTCATCAAAGCGGGGGCTGTTGAAGATGTCCCCCCACAGCTGGAACATGTTAGGGAGGTTCCTCTCCAAGCAGGAGGAGGAGAGGAGGACGCCCTGAGAGAGAAAAGCCCAGTGCAACATTTTTTTACGTGTTATTTCAGGTGGAGATGCAAAGCTAAGCTAACCTGCTCGAACATGTCCAGGTGGGTGCAGTCAGGGATTACTTGTGGGGACACGGACATGTCCCCAGTCCTCAGTTCCATCTGCTGGGCCTGCTGACGGTAGTCCAGGGAGCCACAGCCCATCCTGAAAAATCACCCCCACCCCCCAATTTTTTTTAAAAATAAAATAAATCAATGACAACGATACTTAAGAGCTAAACTGGTGTACAGGTTTAAATAAAGACACTGTTTTTTCTCACAAAAATCAGATTAAATTGACTTTTATATAAAACTAGAGCGTCAGCCTCACAGTTCTCAGGACCCGGGTTCAATCCCCGTCCCCACCTGTGTGGAGTTTGCATGTTCTCCCCGTGCCTGCGTGGGTTTTCTCCGGGCACTCCGGTTTCCTCCCACATCCCAAAAACATGCATTAATTGGAGACTCTAAATTGCCCGTAGGCATGACTGTGAGTGTGACTGGTTGTTTGTTTCTATGTGCCCTGTGATTGGCTGGCAACCAGTTCAGGGTGTACCCCGCCTCCTGCCCGATGACAGCTGGGATAGGCTCCAGCACGCCCGCGACCCTAGTGAGGAGAAGCGGCTCAGAAAATGGGTGGATGGATAAAACTAAACAGAAAAAAAAATTAGGTTTTTAAATATTTTTTAATAGTTTAAAAATTATTGTGACAAAAATCTAATTATACCAATAAAATATTTTTAGTTCATGAATTATGTATTTGTTACTGTTTTGCATATTACAAAAATATATTTTTCAAAGCTTTCTTTCCAAAAACGCTTCAAAAATATATTTTTCATAAAAAATAATTTGCTGTGTTGCGTTTTTTAAATGATTGTTTTGCATAAGACAACATACATTTTTTCAAAAAGATTTCTCAAAAGATGTATTTTTTCAAAACTGATTTTTAAAAATAAAAACTGTTTTTTAAAAATATTAATTAAAAATAGATTAAACATTTTTCAAATGAGTTATTTTCAAAAACGCAAAATGTACCAGAAATAATCCCAATACATACACTTGAATTTATGTCTCAAATTGATGAATCGCCTCAAACCCGATTGAGAATAAGACATCTGTGTGAAGTAGTGTTGGGAATCTGTAGCATGAGTCTGATTCGATAAGATATCTAGATGCACAGGATACGATTCGATTAAAAATGGATCGATATGATTCAGTTCAGTATGGGAGCGATATGATTATTCGATACAATTCAATTTGGTGCGGAAACAATGCAATAGTTAACATTTGTGGATCCAGACATTAATCATGAAGAATCTTGATTGGACTTGACGTAACCCAATTCTATGAAATTACATTTGTCTAACCCTTTTTACAAACAGGTAAAAGACCACTAATCTCTGAGAATTGTTGCTTTATGGCAATTAAAAAAATAATAAACAACACAAACAACACTCTCTATTTTCAAATATCAAATTAATTATTTAAATAGACCACAACAATTTATTTTGTCGAGAAAAGAATCTGTACAAACAAACAACAGTTAAAAGACCGGTGATAGCTGGGATAGGCTCCAGCACGCCCGCGACCCTAGTGAGGAGAAGCGCCTCAGAAAATGGATAGATGGATGAGAAGAAGCATTAGTTTTCTGTGGTATATAGCCCATGGCAATTGCCCGGATCTACTGTACCCAGCTTTGCCACATTGTCTGAATGTTTACCATCTGGAGCACACATTTCGCCGCCGGCCCCGATGTCTCCGCTGGACTTGAGATAAGGTACATAACGTGACATTACATTCGATGGTTACAAGTGCCGGGGGAAATGTAGCATCTGTGAGCGTTACTTTGCTATTGCTGTGACCACAAAAGTAGCTTCACTACTGAAAAGCTATTTGATGCTGAAATAGTGACACTACGGAGAAATGTACAGTGCCATGAAAAAGTATTGGCCCCCTTCTCAAATTCTTATATTTTTTCATAGTTTAGTTAGTTAGTTAGTTAAGATCATCAAACAGACGTAAATATCAGACAAATACAGTAGAAACCAAGTGAACTTAAAGTGCTGTTTTTATATGGTGATTTCATTTATTAAGGACAAAACAACAACTATTCAAAGTTACCTGGCCCTGTGTCAAAAAGTAATTACCCCCCTTGTTAAATCATTAATTAATTGTGGCTAATCAAAATTTTGGGTTAATTTTCACTGATCACACCCAGGCCTGATTACATCCAGACCTGTTCAATTAAGAAATAATTTAAACAGAATCTGTCCTGACAAAATCAAGTCGGACAAAAAAATCTAAACAAGCTGCAATAAAATGACATGATCCAAAGAAATTCCAGAACAGTCGAGAAACAAAGTAATTGACATCTATCAGTCTGCAAAGGGTTACAAAAGCCATTTCTAAAGCTTTAGGATTCCAGCGAACCATAGGGAGAGCCATTATCCTCACATGGAGAAAACATGGAACAGTGGTGAACATTCCTTGGAGTAGCCGGTCTACAGTACAAAGATTACCACAAGAGAACAGCAATGACTCAGGCTACAAAGGAACTCAGGACAACTTCTAAACAATTGACGGACTCCCATGCCTCAGTTAAGGTTTAGTGTTCATGACAACAATAAGGAAGACACTGGGCAAAAATGGCATCCATGGCAGAGTTCCAAGGCCAAAACCACTGCTGACCAAAAAGAACAAAGGCAGTCTTACTTTTGCAAAAAAACATCTGAATGATTCCCAGGACTTTTGGGAGAATATTATATGGACTAATGTGATGAAATTTGAGCTTTTTGGAAGGCGGGAGTCTTGTTAAATCTGGCATAAATGTAGCACAGCATTTCAGAAAAAGAACATGATACCAACAGTCAAACATGGTTGTGGTAGCGTGATGGTCTTAGGCTGATTTTCACCTTCAGGACCTGGACAACTTTCTGTGTATGATGGAACCATGAATTCTGCTCTTTAAGAGAAAATCCTGAAGGAGAATGTTCAGCCATCAGTTTGTGACCTTAAGCTGAAGCACACTTGGGTTCTGCAGCAGGAAAATGATCCAAAATACACCAGCAAGTCAACATCTGAAGGGCTGGGGGGGAAAAAAAAAAAAAAAAAAAGGTTTTGGAGTGGCCTAATCAAAGTCCAGACTTGAATCCGATTGAAATGCTGTGGAATGACCTTAAAAAGGCAGTGTGAGTGCATGAAAACACGCCATTTTTTCTGAATTCAAACAATTCTGAAAGGAAGCGTGGGTCAAAAGAAGTGAAAGACTCATTGCCAGTCATAGAAAACACTTGATTTCAGTTGTTGCTGCTGAGGATGGCCCAACCAGTTATTATGTTTAGGGGGCCATTACTTTTTCACACCACTGTAGTTAAACTAGTAGTGTCGCTACGGCCCACCACTGTTTTTAGTTGTAAGCATAACATCATGTCCGCGGCGCACTGCGCGAGAGCTCTCGCACTTGTTTTAAAGAGATGAAAATTGCAAAGCCTCAGACAACCAATTCATAGCCTCGCAATATCCGGTCTATAGGCCTATACAACCGATGTATCTAAGGATTCTTGGCAGATTTTATATCGATTATGAAGTCTGCTACGATACAGTTGTATCTCTCGCCTTTATGAACAGATATCCGGTTGGATCGGTTTATCGTTCCCATCACTAGTGTGAAGCAGACTCACTTGGTGATGATGCTGCAGAAGAGCGGCACATAGAGCTTCAGGTCCTCGGGAAGCGTGTTAAGGCTGCACATGGCCCGGAAGTACACTAAGCCGTTGGTGGGCTGCTCGCACAGCTGCAGCGGAACACCGCCTGTGGATTTAAAAAAAACATACGCACTGAGGCCACAATTGAAGAATTGTCATTTTTAAGGAAAAAGGAAAGGGACATATCATGGAAAATGTCCACTTTTAATAGCTTGTTATTCAAATACTTAGTTTTTGTGGAGGGCCTGCCCAAACATGAAATGTGACATTAAACAACCAAGTCACTATTCACTGGATGTGCCACATACAAACATCTGCACACAAAGATGCAGGCTCAGTAACGCATTACAGGTAGCATGTTACCTGCTTTGGTCATGTGTATAGGAGTGACAGGTATGGTGGGCGTGATGTCGGACACTTTGAGCGCAGGCAGACATGAGGCATCCTGTGATTTACTTTGAGCGTCCAACAGCTGAAGACCTGAACAAAGAAGACGGATGCCAAGTTAATATCTCATGAGCCACTGGACATCAAACTGACTGTGGTACTTCGGGGCTCTCATAAATCATATTTCTGAGTAATCGTCAGTACCTTTCTCATAAATATCCTTCCTGTCGCTGTCAGACAGAGTGCCAATCTTTTCCTGGAGTTTCTTCTCCTCGGCCGAGGCCTGTTTGTCAAGGTAGGACTCATCAGGGCTCATGGAGAGGGTTAGTCGGTGGGTGTTCTCCTGGATGAGAGAAAGAAGTTTAATGAGGTGAAAGCGGCTGATTTTATCCCCTTATTGGGGCTTGGCGATTAATTGACTTTATTGATAATTTACAAGTTTATTGCTCAGGATGAAAAATAAACCAAATACCAGAAATGGTCATGTTTGTTTACTGTAACAGTAACCCATACCTTAAAGTAGTATTGGACTTTTTCCTGGAGGAAGTGCGGGTTCTCCTCCAGGGCTCGTCTGAATTTGAGGACGCTGTCATTGATCTGTAGAAGTTCCACCGGGTCACCGTCATGGTTCCACGAGGACGCGATGTACTACACAACCCGGATCCAGGTCAACAAAAACAAACGTACTAAAGTCTTAAATAAATAATAATACAAAAATGAGCGTCAGCATGTGCTCACCGAGGCCAAAGAGAGTCCAAAGTTGGTGGACTGGTGCTTCATCTGGATCTCGATCTTGTGCAGGAGCGCCTCGATCCTCTCGTCTTCGAAACCAGTCCTAATGAGGAGGCAAAATATGTTGACAAAGCAAAGCAGGAACAGACACACCTGTGCCTTTTACACAAAAATAAGTTGGAAAATTGTCACAGATGTGATTTATCCCGTCTATCCCAGTTCCGACATACTTGATTATCTCGCTGATGGTTTGATGTATGATGCTCTTGACCTTCTCCGTGTCCTCCTCGGCCATCCCCTGCAGGCCGATGCTGAAAGACGCCTCCTTGGTGCTGCCGTCGTATCTGCGGAACGCAACAACAACACAGTCGTCACACTGAAAGTCGAACTCGTAATCAAAACTTTCTTCTTCTCCTCTTCCTCATCTCACCCGACCACCGAGGAGAAGTCGGTGCCAATTTTGGGTTCGATAAGAGCTTTGTAGAAGGGAGCGTTGGGACCGGAAGTCATCAGAGAAGAAAGCAGGCTTAGGGTGAAAGCTTCGAGGGTGTCGGTGATGCTGCAGAGGAAAACGCCAGGCAAAGTTTCACATTTTAATTCAAGGCTTTGTAATTCACTGCAATCAACAGAATATGATTTTAAAACAGCTACCAATGTTTTTCAATTCATATAGATTTTGGTCAAAAAATATGTAAATGTTTATTTTCCATCAGGCGACGCTATAAACAATTATTCAGGTAATTACCGTAATTTCTCGTGTGTAATGCACATTCACCCCCCCCAAAAAAAATTGTCAAAAGTCAATAGTGCACATTATACATAGATATAGGGGCAAACTACACTTTCATTCCAATATGACAGGGGTACATATGACTGCATATACATACAATTGTGCTCATAAGTTTACATAACCTGGCAGAATTTGTGAAATATATATATATATTTTTTTAAATATGACCGATGATTGAACAACCATCATTAATTTCTTTGTGGTTATGTTTGGTTTAACAATAATGTTTTTCTGAAATGCTTGACCGTTTAATTTGAATTCCATTAAAACAAAATAAAATGTGTTTTGCATGGTCCTTAATGTTTTCTTTAAAGAATTGTACCCATCATACAAATTCTAAAATTAAAAAAAGTGTTCAAATAAAGTGCTTCACTTCAGAATAATTATTTGAAAAAACTAACAAAATGCAGATAATACATGTTTTGATCATGTGGGTAGAAGCAAAATCATGCATTGTAAAAATGCATTATACATAGGTAGAAGGGTTTTCCAGAATTCTGAGGTCAACTTTGGGGGTGCGTATTATATATGAGAAATTACAGTACTAACAAAAGTGAAGTTATAGGATTATGATTTCAAACTGTATGAGGCGCTAACTCTGGGTGAGTTAATTATGGCAAGCAGGCAACACAAGGCCCGCTCAATTCTTTAAACTGGCATCATCAAGAGTACTATATTTGTTGCAGTAATTGATCCGTTTACGTAAACATGTATACAACTTTTTTCTTACCTCGTCAATGAATGACCCATTGACACGGCCCATCTGCCTGTTTAAAAACTGAAATTTGGGCCTTCAGCTATGAATTTTGCCCAGCCCACTCTAACGTATACATTCTAGTTCAGGAATTTGAGAATACAGGCTAATTCAAGCATTTCAAAGTAATTTTTGCCAACTCTAGCACTTTACATTTATTTTACTTTCAAGCAGATTCTACAACAGTGGAAACCGTCACACATCCTCAACCAAAACTAAACAGATCAACAGTTAAATAGTGTAATTTCTACCATCAATATGGTAAAAACAAACAGTACCTTTAGTTGTGCGTGTGTGCCCGTTTAAGGGGCATGTGAAAGAGTGAGGTAGCAGTAACTTTAGTATGAATGAAGTGTCCATGCTGAACAAAAATAAAGTTGGCACAACCAGAGATGCTATAATTGGAATTAAATACACCATTTTTTAAAAATATATTTTTTATAGCTAATTACTCAAAATGAACACACAAAAGCCTGCATGAAGCACCAGGATAAGTGTGGTCTTACTCTCCCAGCAGGAAGCTGACACATAGCGTGTTCTGTCGAGAAGCGTCGGGAGCCATAGCATCGGGACTGCAGGTCACGTGGTCTTCCCTCTGAACATCATAGTAAATAAGTTAAACCTTATTATTTACATTTAGCATCAAATACAATATCTATAGATTTTACGGGGTTTCTCCAGTGTGGCTGAGATGGGACTTGGGTGTTAGGGTTGATTCGTTGAAACTTGGACAGCGCCTCCTGGTCGATCTGCTTCAGGTGTTGCTCCAGAGGAAGGTCTCCATACGTGAAGAACCTGAGGAATACACGCAGAAACATGAGACTCTGGGCAAGGCGTAAAATGGACAAAAGTGTGGAGACACAAATAGGATGACACACAGTGGATCTGGTGAGCACATCTGCCTCACAGTTCTGAGGACCGGGGTTCAAATGCGAGCCCCGCCTGTGTGGAGTTTGCATGTTCTCCACGTGCCTGTGTTGGTTTTCTCCGGGTACTCCGGTTTCCTCCCACATCCCAAAAACATGTGTGGTAGGTTGATTGAAGACTCTAAATTGCCCGTAGGTGTGAATGTGAGTGTGAATGGTTGTTTGTTTATATGTGCCATGCGATTGGCTGGTGATCAGTTCAGGGTGTACCCCGCCTCTCGCCCGAAGATAGCTTGGATAGGCTTCAGCATGCCCGCGACCCTAGTGAGGATAAGCGGTACAGAAAATGGACGGATGGACAGTGGATCAGTAGAAAATTTGACACCTTCCTAAGCCCATTTCACACAGCTCATTACATTTTCCCCAGGTGGCTGTCCCGTGTGTAAGGTACAGATACCGAACAGTGGGTAGAAGTAAACCTGCTAAATTGCCAACTTCTGACATACAGTAGTATCGGGGGTGCAGTGCCTGTGTGTAAGGTGTTAGAGGGAGTTTTACATACGAGTCTATGATACAACCAAACTTTGAATGTAGAAAAAAAAAAAAATCCTCAGTTGACACACGGAAGAAAAGGTGGGGGAAAAATGCTGTTTTTGAAAGCATTAGGCCCTTTCAGGCAGAGTTCCTACAAAAGAAGACAGGATTTATCCGCCACTGCCTTTTACACAGGAAAACAAAAGGTGGAAAAATTGCACACTCATCCCTTTCATGCAGTGTCTCCGGCAAATTGGTGAACCATAGCAATACCAGAAGACTTGGTATTTATCTACCTTTGAAAATGCAACTGAGGGTTTCTGCAAAAATGTTGAGTCATAGCCATAATAGAAGATGTGGTATTTACCTGTCTGTGCCTTTTATGGACAAAAAGATGGAAAATTTCACACAGACATCCCACAATATCGATGCATCATAGCCTTAGAAAGACATTTATCTGCAGTTTACGCAGAACTCAGAAAAGCAGGGATACAGCCACAACTGTGTGCGCTTTCACACAGCAGCTTCGATATGGACAGCGACAATTGCTTTAGAACCAACAGGCCAGGAGATGTGAGTGTTAGGCGTTACATTTTACATCCTGGTCTCACCTTTTTGATATTCCCTTTCACACAGCCATTATTTTCTACTCTAATACTACCTTAGAAGTTAATAACTTGGCATCCCCATGGCCACATGAGGAAAATCCAGCTTGGACAGGCAGTGTTAACGGGGATCGTGTGTGTGTTTGTGTGTGTGTGTGTGTGTGTGTGTTGGTCTACCTGGCATTGCTGGGGTGGTAATGCGTGGCGTGGAACTGCTTGAGCTGGTCCCAGGTGAGGTCGGGAATGGCCAGCGGCTCTCCACCGGACACCACCGAGTATGTGTGGTCAGGATAAAGTTTGTTCTGGAGATGCTGAGCGTACACGCTCTCGTTGTCCGACTGCGAGGAAGCAAAGATGTCAAGAGTCTTGACTCGTTTAGGCCTTAGGTGAAAAAACAGGAGTCGGACTCACAAAAGCTCCTTTCATCTCGTTGAAAACCACTCCTTTGAAGACCAGAGGCGAGCTGGAGTTGGTTGGGTCTTCGTTCTCCAGCCTCCAGCCCTCCTGCCTAGAAAGTTCAGGCTTGAGACGCCACAGTACATGACCACAAAGCTCCAAACACTCACCAAAAGTCCTGCTCCCGTAAGCATGGGAAAAACACGGCATCCAGGTAGACCGACAGAAGATTCTGGAAGTCTTTTGCATTCTGAGTGGAGAATGGATACATGGTGTAGTCGCTGGCTGTTGGAAAGGGGACAAAACTCTTGATCAATTCAAATGTTGTGTTTATAAAAGGTTGGACTGTATATTTTTTGTCATATTTGATAAAGTACATTAGTACATTATATTATCATTTGCCATGCACTCACAGACAACCCATAGCTGCACTGACCTGGATTACTGGAGTAGTGAAGTGAGGCTAAATTAAAATTTTGCTAGCAGTTTGAAAACTGAAAACTCTCCCTTTAAGTTTCAATTTGGGTTCAGTACTACAGTTCAGGGACACTTTTTTGTGTTTCCACTGTCAAAACTGGTGAAAAGGGCAAATGTTGCCATGATGTGTTACAAATAGATCGTGACATCACCTTATATTGTGTCATTATCTCATTTGATCCACCAGTAGCATTTGCAAATTCGCCCATTCGCTGATTTTTTGGGGGGGGTGACCTATCTTCCCTTATCTGCTGATACCCCCCCCCCCCCCATTCACTGTTTCTGTGCTCAAGTTAAAGCAATGTCTAATATAAAAATATGGCTTTGGCCTCATCATGTGGAATCTTGGGGCCCACTTCATTTAGTCAGGCCATAGCCTTGTCTAATAGAAAAAAAGTGCTTTGACGCCATCTTGTGACAGCTATAGGCAATTAAAAACCTTTACAATGGAGGGATCAATTACTTGCGGAATCCTTATCTCCCGTAAATACTGGGGGAACATACTATTTAAAACCAGTTTATCATTGATTTTTTTATTCTTCTGTAAACTTGCTTTATTTCTCGTGAAATCTCCTGATTTCACCTCCATTGCCAAACATGTTTTTTTCCCCTTTTTTTACTGCATTAACGTGCTTAAAGTTCCACAGAAATAATAATAATAACATATAGTTTCTCTGCGGATAATGTGAAAATAAGTCTTTCCTCTTGGAAAAATGTCCCTTGTGTCAAAACATGTATGCTAAGATGATTCTTAATAAATGTAACATTTTAAATGTTCAGGAATTTAACATGAGATTAGCCTATTCAATCGTACATGGCTCAGCGGGTCCGTGTCTGTTGTCAGCTCTTTTACGGTGTTTTCTCATGTAAAACTCTACAGGTGAGGTAAAGCAAACCACAAAAAAATACCACTCGGGTGAAAACCTAGATTCTCCCCCCCCCCCCCGAAAAAAAAAAAAAAAAAAAAAATCATCCTGAGGAATAAACTAAATTAGTCTATAAAAGCAATCATCTGGGCTTCAATATGTACCTGTGAAGGCATTCATGAAGGTGGACAGCGACCTGTTGAGCATCTTGAAGAAAGGATCTCTGCACGGATACTTTTGTGACCCGCACAGCACAGTGTGCTCCAGGATGTGGGGGACCCCCGTGCTGTCCATGGGGGTGGTCCGGAACTGCACGCTAAAAATCAAGGAGGACCAGCGTGCGGTGTTAGCATAGCAACACCAAGTAGAGTACATACAAAACATTTTTTTAGCAACCTGAAGAGGTTGTTGGGATCATCCCTGGCTGCGTGCAGGTACTGAGCTCCTGTTTTGTCGTGAGTCAACTTGACGGCAGTGAGGAACAAGTCAGGGACAGCAACAACCTGCAAAAGAAAAGACAATGACATTTAGTCATTGTTTGTATGTGCTTTGGAAAGACTCAGCACATAAAGCAAAGTAAATGTATTGATATCGCGCATTTCATACACAAGGTAACTCAATGTGCTTTACATGATTAAAAGCATTTAAAAACAAAGAAAAAACCCATCTTATAAACATTTAAAACATCCATCCATCCATTTTCTGAGCCGCTTATCCTCACAAGGGTCGCGCGAGTGCTGGAGCCAATCCCAGCTATCATCAGGCAGGAGGCGGGGTACACCCTGAACTGGTTGCCAGCCAATCGCAGGGCACATACAAACAAACAACCATTCGCACTCACATTCACACCTACGGGCAATTTAGAGTTGGCAATTAACCTACCATGCATGTTTTTGGGATGTGGGAGGAAACCGGATTGCCCGGGGAAAACCCACGCAGGCACGGGGAGAACATGTAAGCTCCACACAGGCGGGGTCGGGGATTGAACCCCGGACCTCAGAACTGTGAGGCAGACGCTCTAACCAGTCGTCCATCGTGCCGCCACATTTAAAACAAAGAGGGAAAAAAATACAATTAAAACAGCGTACAGTGCAAGAAATATCATTTAAAAGTGGAAATGCTCTAAAAAGCATGGGGGGGTGGGGCGGGGGAAATGTTTTTAACCTAGGTTTAAAAACATTCACACTTATTCCATTTGTGTGCAGCATAATAGCAAATTGTTGCTTCACCATGTTTGCTTTGGACTCTGTGCTCCACTATTTGACCTGAGTCTATTGATCTCAGAGCCCTAATGGGTTTATGTTCCATGAGCATTTCATTCATGTATTCAAAACCATTTAGTGATTTACAGACCAGTAGCAGAACTTTAAAATCCCTTCTAAAGCTGACTGGAACCCAGCAAAAAGACTTTAGAATTGGAGTAATATGCTCTGACCTCTTTGTTCTGGCCAGAACCCGAGCTGCAGCATTCTGAATTAGGTGCAGCTGTTTAATGCTCTTTTTAGGGAGTCCAGTCAGAAGACCATTACAATAGTTAAGTCTACTTGAGATAAGAGAATGGATGAGCTTCTCGGGGTCTGCTTGACACATGCAAGCCGTCACTCTGGATATGTTCTTCAGATGGTAGAAGACAGTTTTAGTAATTGATTTGATATGACTGTCAATCAATCGCGCTATGTCTGAAATTAGAATTTTGCCCTCTACAACTGCGTGATTGCACCGAAATGTCCTTAAATGTTTACTGAATTTGTCTATCAATCAATTTAGTAGAGTGTTGTGTGCTTACTCCTTCCCCTAAGTGCGTGTGAGGAAAAAACATTTGACAAAAGACATTTTGTACCGCTTTAACTGTAAATCCATGGATTTGTTGACCTGCTGAGTACTGAAGGGCCTTCTCTCCAGCTGCTGCAGTGCTCCTTTGTCGCCAAGACAGATGCTGGCCCTTTAAACTAGGTTCAGGTAAAAGTTAAAATACATTTTAGTATATTCTCAAACAAACAGTAATCACAATATGACACACAGTGAAAATAAAATACACTGAACTAGATAATAAATAATGTTTTCCAGAAACTTTCCTTCTTCCAATAATCAACCTACTTATTTATCAAGCCTAGTGTTGCCTCTAAATCAATCAATCAACCAACCAAACAAATGTCTTGTGTTACCTTTAGGGACGATCATAAAACACACTATTCCCACTAAACAACCAAGTAATTGTTCCAAATTTCCTTAAGTATGTACTGAAATTTATTTAACAACTGTAGCTATTAAGTCTAGTGTTTCCTTCAGAGAAAGTCTGAAATCCCACATCAGTTCCCCCCTCACAACAAATAACTGATCGTTCTAAAATCAGGGGCGGAGCCAGAGGGGAGGTCGGGGTAGCACTGTACCCCCCCTGAAATCTGATTGGACCCCCCCCAAGTGACACCCCCCCCAGATAATTGGCATATCACGGCTCCGCACGTCTTGTCAAAAGGAACCCTTTGCATTTTGAAATCAGTGACGCCTAAATCCTCCTGTACAGTAGTTAGCGCTATGTACCACAAAGAGTTGTAATCCACATTTATTAGGAGAAGAAGAATCGCCACAGAAGAAGAGGATTTGCCTCAGATCCGATCTACGACGTCATTGTAAAGTAAGTTTTACGGTGGTGTCCTAATGAGTCACTGTTTAAAACCACTTTTTGTGATCAGATAGGAGATCGTTTTGCTAGCAGCCACGGGTATCAAGCTGAAGTTAATGTTAAGCTACATCTCATGGCGGTAAAAACGAAAATTTATCACCAAGCACATGCAGTGTTTCAACAAGCAGCCAGTGCAGTGTGCCAGTCTCTCTCGCCCGCTGGCACACACAAACACAGGCACATGGACAAGTTACATCTCATGGTGTCTACACATGACCAGTGTCAGCTTCCAACAGCCACTCCACATTAACGTACACGTTAATGTGGAAAAAAAATAAAAAATCATTCTAAAATCATTCTTCAATGATTTTAGAAGAATGAAACTAGCAGACAATCGGCCAGCTAGCTGTTTCATGCTCTGTTGGCTTAAATGAAATATAACGTGAAGGAGGGTGGGGGATTATCCTTCACGTTTTGCCCTTTGTTATATCTCTAAACTGTTGGTACACTGATGTGTTTGTTTAAAAGATTTAATACTGACAGTGTCAAAAATGTTGCTGTAGCATTTTTCTATTCTTCTATGGAGAATCTTATTTCATGCATAATGTACTGCACAGCAGGCTAGCTAAAAACAATTAAGACAAACTAGTGGAATGCTTTCAACAAAAACTTGAGGAGTTGAGGGCATCACAAAAGTGCTGTTAATGAGCTTCACAAGTGTAACTTGTTAAATACTGTAATTCAAGTTAATTCTACCTTTATATTTCAAAGTTTGATTTCTGAAACTTCACCAGTATCACCAATTTAGCTTGTTTAAAATAGGTATACCCTACCTGTAATTCAAGTGAATTCTGCCTTTTTATTTAAGTATTTTGTCTGTTTTATTTTATTGTTTGACTCAAGTAGTCTGCCTTGATCAACTACAAAAAAATAAGTCTGCATTTGTATTCATAAAAAGTGTGCCTTTTTATTTCATATTCGTCATGTTTGTTCATGCTTCATATAGATCAACTGTTTTCATGTTTTCAACAGTGCATAAAGGCTTTTGTATGACTGGGCTATTTTTTGTGGAATCAATTTGAGTTGCTAAAGAATGTCAAAAATATTGGTTGCAACTTAATGACTAAGTTAAATTTTGGCTCCTGAGGGAAAACCAGTTGGGAACCACTTAGTAGCGGAATGTTTGAATATGAAACCTACATCTACAGTGGTCAATTTCCCCTGACATTTTCAAGGCTTGAAGTGGGGATTTGATAACATTGTGCAATTGTAAGTGACGCCAAGTGTTACAAAACTGGCCTTTTTGTCATAGGGTCTGTTGAGAAACGAAAAGACAGGGGGACAAGATATATAACTTCTTTTTAAAGAGTCAGGCAACGGTAAGGTGGACAGAGAGTGTGTGAGTGAATTGCTCGTGTGTGTGTGCGTGAGTGGATAACTGTGTGAGCGGGTTACTCTGCGTTTGAAAAATTGTTGCAGTTGTGTTTGTGTGTACATTGTGTTGTAAACATTGTTAATAAACTTTCATTTATGCGCACAAACCCCATCTTCTGTGTGCTTAGTATGCAGATTTCAACATTTAGAGACTCTGATTGCAATTAATTGGTCGAGAAACAAATTCATTGTCATAGTCTGTGGACCCCCTGAAATGGCCTTGGCCACCCCATGGGCACCCAAAGGTCTAGCTCCGCCACTGTCTAAAATGTCTTCAAATGTTGACGTAAGTTGTCTGTCAAGCTAGCTCTCTTCATTTTAAAACCTTGGTAATGTTGCCACCAAGCTAAAATAGTGTGACTGTCACTCTCCACATACATATATATATATATTTGTCGTACACATTAAGACACAATCATGCTAGGTAGGCAAATGTTAGCTAACTTACCGGACAAGTCGAAGTTTCTCGAGCACCGCCTTCGTCTGGCGAAACATGGCGAGCTAAATTACCTTGCGCTCATAAACGACCACGTTCTCCGCGGTGGGTTTAAACATAGACAATTGTTACGATCTAATACGATATTATCAGCCAAGTTGCATCACTGATCTCGTGTCCTCTCATTGCCATACGACGCCGAAAACTGAGGGGCCGTACTTGGCAAACGGAAAACATTCAAATGCAGATCTCACAACACATGTCACCGCAATATCATCATAATCTGTCTATGTCGGTCTTGCATCCAGTACTACTAGCAGTCTATGGTTCCACGAGTTGACGTTCGTGATTAAAAACCCAAAAGCATACCCGATTGTGATTGGTCAATTCAGAAGAACGCCAGACGTGATTGGCCAAATCTTGCTATGACGATTTAAAAAAACATTCTATTTACTTTCGTGGTAGATTTCATCTGTATGTAATGAATTTTAAATAAAGTAGGTAAAGACAGTTATGTGTTTACGGTTTTGACAGGTTTTAACATTTTTCACCATCCAGTACGACTGGATCGCTATGATCCATCTATTTGACATACGTGAGTGGACCTTGCCGCAACCTCACTTGTGATTGGCCAGTTTAGAAGGGTGCCAAATGTGATTGGTTAAACCCTGCCAAGAACCATGTTACGATTAAAACAGATTTTTTTTATTTCAACGCAAATTTTATAATTGTATTATTATGGTACCAGTAAATTATTATTGATTATTATACATTTGTCATAGCAAGAGTAACTTAAAAAAAAATTGTATATGTAAATGTAGTTTAAATTCGTTTCCAGCAGATGTCACTGTATAATAATTTATTTCCGTGGTAGTCCCGTAAATAATTTCTTTAGTTCTCATCTCGTCATGCATTTTTTCAAATTTAAATAATTTATAGTGAACAAAACAGGCATGTGCATATTTTACGGCTCTAAAATATATTTTACATCGTATTGCATCCTTGTAGGTATACAAATATATATATATATATATATATATATTGCATTAAAATGGGAATATGCAGGTTAAAAAAACCTACTAAATGAGCTCACATGACATGGACAGCTTTGACTCATTTAGCTCAGCTACATTATCATCGGTGATCACAAACAAACAACTAGCTAGACTAACGTGTTTATTCCACACACACACGCACACACACACACACACACACACACATATATATATGTGTGTGTGTGTGCGTGTCCTGTAGTTATGAATCATTTAGCAGCAAGCCAATTGCCAACCTGCTCACCTTGGAGATGATATTAGAGCATTACATGCTGTGACTGCACACTCACAAGAAGTGAGTTCTCAGTCTATATGGAACCTCCAGTAACATGTGAGAGTGCTGACAAGAAGCTATTCTCTCTCTCTCTCGCTCTCTCTTTGGATGTCTGCCTTGTGTTCTCACTGACAGTGAGTGGGAGAGTTTTTACTGGCGGCATGAATAGGAAGCTGGAGACGTTGCCTCTTTGCTGCCTCCAGTCTGTTGGGTCATTATCAGCGAAAAGTCTGCATGGCACTCTCACATAATAGGAGGCAAAAAAGTGGAATTCAGGCAGGAAATGTCACTCTTCTCAGGGATTTTCTATTCCAAACTGATGGCATCATTACGCTCCACATAATCATACTTGCAAGTCTGTCTAAATGCAATTTGTCTTGGTTTTAACAGGGACTTATTTTGTATTTTCCACAATTTAAAACACTTTACAGGTGAATCTTGATGCTTGCATCTACTAGTGAAAGCAGAATGGTAATCTATGCTAACACTGCAGATGGGCTTACCTTTTGGTTTCGACATGATAGTGCTTCGTCCAGCCGACCAAATCGTGTCACTGGTGGAGACACTTGTTGTGGTGGTGGACTTATGTACTGTAAATTTGCCGACTTGTAACAACTCAGTGGGGTGAATATTTTTAGTTTCACTGTATTGCGGATTTTTAAATTGCACATATCTAATTTTATACTGCAGATTTTTTTGCTATATTGTGGGATTTGCGGCGTTAATTTTTCCACACAGACTCATGTTACTGCACACTTGCGTAGTAATAAGCGCGAGGCAGAAAACCTACTTATATACTTAAATGGAGAAGGTCCAAAGTTTGGGATCTTTTTGTAAATCCTTCATGCTCAACAGGCCAGGTCCTGGCTTTTACAGCCACACACATTTAAAGTCACAGACACTAAAGTGTAGAATGTGCAGATCGTGACCCTAAGTGGACCAAAAAAGATCAGCACCTCACATGCATATTTTGTATTGGTATTCTGTATAAAACGTTTAAATATTTTTAGATAGTAAAATAAATATATGGTCGCTACCTCATAGATTTTTGTCTTCGGTAAGAGGGACTACTCTATTTGGATGCAAACATTGAAGAGTTAATTTCCACTTTAATATCTGTTAGTTTTTTATTTATTTTGTGTAGTGTATGTGACAGCCTCCTGATGTATAGGCCACTCTGTGGATCGAGCATTGTTGTGCTTTTAGTGCTATTTCCTCCAGGTAAATCCACCAGATTTTATAAAGGTCTGCACTGTCCAGAAGCAGGCTTAGGCCATCCGTCAATGTCATATGGAAAACAAAAAGTACAAAACCCCGCATTTTCTTTGCTACTGTTTTTTTTTTTTTTTTAAATGCTTTTTTTTTTAACGTGGTGAGTGACAGTTGGCTGGGCGCTGACGTTCCCCCCCTTCACCCACTCCCCTCTCCCTCCGCTCCCACTATTGAAACCACCCCGCACTTATTTCATGCTGAGATATTATGGATGACAGCGATCGACCTGGTGGAAAACGGTTTGGAAAACACAGTTTCCAGAGGCTGGAGGCACTTAAAATGCCAGTTGAACAAAAGATTTTAGGGAAAAATCAATGAAAGCACAGAGAGGAATACAAGCAGAGTTAATGAGATCAGACACAGATTGTCCCATCTTTTTTGGAACGTGTTTCAGGCAACAAATTCAAAATGAGTGAATATTTGCAAAAAACCCTAATAAAGTTTATCAGTTGGAACATTAAATATCTCGTCTTTGTAAGTGGATAGGTTGAAACGATTTGCAAATCATTGTATTGTGCTTGGCGGTACGATGAGCGATTGGTTAGCACATTTGCCTCACAGTTCTGAGAACGGGGGTTCAAATCCCCGCCCAGCCTGTGTGGAGTTTGCATGTTCTCTCCGTGCCTGCGTGGGTTTACCCTGGGTACTCCGGTTTCCTCCCACATCCCCAAAACATGCATGGTAGGTTAATTGAAGACTTTAAATTGCCCGTAGGTGTGAATGTGCGTGCGAATGGTTGTTTGTTTGTATGTGACCTGCGATTGGCTGGCGACCAGTTCAGGGTGTACCCCGCCTCTCGCCCGAAGAGACCCGGGATAGGCTCCAGCATGCCCCCGTGACCCTAGTGAGGATAAGGGGTACAGAAAATGGATGAATGATGATCTGTGAATTCATACACAGATCACGTGGTGTAGTAAAATGTCATATGGGAGGCCAAATGATGTATACAAACATCACATGGTATATGCGCATGTCGCAAAAGTGTATCTACTTGATGTATGCACCTGTCACATGGTCACAAATTCACATTTTACTTGGCCTATTGACATGTATACACATTATACATGGCAGGTCACATGGTGTATCCATGTCATATGATCTCTCACAGTTCTCATGGTTTATACACATCACATGATATCCTCACAGGTAACGTGGTTTATACATGTATCACATGGCTTATCACATCATGGACACACATTACAATTAGTGTATACACATGTGACACGTTTCATACACAGATCATATGGTGTATGGGCATGTCATTTGGTGGATACAATGTTATGTGGCAGGTCACATGGTGTATACACATGTCATATGGTGTATACAGACATAGTGTATGCATATTTCACATGGTGGATAATATATGCATGTCACATGGTAGATACACATACTACATGGTGTATACCCATGTCACATGGTATATTTACTGTAACTGTCACTTTATGTATGCATGTCACGTGGTATATGCACATGCCACGCTGTGTATATACGCCACATGGTGTATGCAGTTGCCACAAGGTGTATGCATATGTCACATGGTGCATACATGAACCGTGGTACTGTATATACAAATGTCACATGCTGTATACACATTTCACATGGTGTATTGACATGTCACATGAGTGCTGAGGTTTATCAAGTGTGTAAAGCTGCTCTGCACTCTTTTATCAGCATGCACACAATGGGCAAACAAAGGATGGGAATGTGATAAAAGGGAATCAATGTACTCTTGCTGTTTTGGCATGATGGCGTTCGCCCTCCTCCTCTGTTCGTCCTCATTGAGTGAACGTAAATATTTGTGACTGTGAAATCTCAACATTTTAGTGTGCGGCTGTGGATTGATTCAGGGACTTGGGGCTTAAGGGAGGCCCTTGTGTTATAACATGTGACTCCATGAGATCGACACAGTTATAGTGGCATAATATTATATTACTAGGAACAATAATGATAATAACAATGATGATAAATGTGAAAGTGGTGTTTAGATACATTTCATGCTAAAATGCGTAATTAAGAGTCTAATTAATACCTTATGAGGATATGAAATATTCATTTGCTTCGAGGCCTCAAATCCCAGCAGGCTCTTAGATCGGCTATTAGCTCGGCTATTAGCTCATCTGGAATTTCTTTTCTCTGGGTTCTTTTCATTAGAGCACATTCTGCATGGAAATTTGGGCCAGCGGCATTCCATCTGCCTCCGATCCTCCTCACCCTTTTCAACCCGCCTCCACACCCGTGGGGCCAATTAGGGCGTAGGAGCTAAACGAAGCGTGGTGGAAAAGTGTGTTTACTTCACAAGCTGGCCGTTAATTTGGAGAGCTGGCTCGTATCGGGAGGGCGTCTGGATTTGGAACTTGGAGGTTTTTATGTTGATCCCACAGATTTTGTTGTTTTCTGTTGTTGTTGTTAAATGACTGGTTCACACAAACACATGTAAACACTCTGTTAGTGTTTTCCTCTTTCTTTGAATTATTTGCAAGGATGTATATAGGCATCGTTGCTTTTTATCAAAGTTCGGTTAGGCTGTTTTATTGTACAGTGATTAACTTCTTTTTACACCTGCAAGTTAAAATGTTAATCAACAGTGAACAACTGACTGTTAACTGATTGAATAGTCATTCAATGTTTATTTTTGATGCCATCTAAAAATATGCCTGATGTCACGTCATATCTTCAACGTACTAATAAAACATCTGAAAATGAAAATTTGCACATAATTTATTTGTGCTTCCAGAGTACAAGAGACAAAAACATGAATGAATAATAACAAATAACTTAGTTTTGCATATGGAGTGCAAAAAAAGTAAACACATGATGACAGCTCCATATTGCAAAAGTAAAGTGCTGTATAAGTAAACAATATTGCTTTACTTATTAGGGTTAGCGTTACCTAATTAAGTAGCCTGTTTGCAGCATTGTGACAATTGCTGGCGGTACTTTCTTCATCAAACCCCATTCATTAATTTATTGCATCTGGCAACAAGTTTGCTTTATTGCTCCCTGTGTGGCTTCTGTGTAGGGGGCTGTAGTCTGCAGAACATGTGACGCTAATTCCCACTCGTTAGAAATGAAATGAGAAGAGATAGTTATGTATGTAAAGGTCAGTCGCTCTTTCTGCGGACTTCACAACTACAAAACCGCCGTCTTAACTTCGTGCACAGCTTTGGGACGGTCACTTCTGGGTTCTGACGTGTCTTCGTGTTGGTATTCTGTATTGTGGTTTGAGTGTCTTTTGTCCATTTCCTGTGGATTTACAGAGGAATCCAAAATGAGCCTAAACATCAAGTTTAAAAGTATAAGTTGTTGGCTTCTTGCTGCAGCTGCTGCTGCTTGCCTTAGTCACCATTTTGTCAACGTTTGGTCGAGTGTGGCTAACCTCCATACACCGCGAATCACATGCAAAGCGTGCCTCACTGGCCAGGAGGCGAATCGATTCAGAGTATTTGCTGACTCGATATTGAATTGCGGGGAGACGAATTGCAATGCATTGATGAATCGATATTTTTACCCACTCCCAAAGCCAAATGTGACCCAACAAAAAGTCAAGACAAAACTTAACAAACGTAACATGGATTTTGTCACATTGTTTGAACAATGTGCAAAAAAACCACTCAGAACTGATTTATATGCAGATGGACGTCAGGGGTTGAAAATTGTTTACAAAACAACAGGATCCATAGGAAGAAGTGGTCCTGAATGCTCAGTGGTGTCCTTGTGCGACTGAACTGAAGCTTTTTTCCCCTCTGGCTAAATTGTGCATTTGCCGCGACGCCTTCGCACCTGCTGCATCCCGCATGTAACCTTGTTGCATATTTCATACGACCCACGTTTCTATGTCGACTTCCACAAAGCCGAGGATGAGGAGGAAGGGCGCCTTCTTTTTTTTCTTTTATTGTTTTGCATCAACACGCGTGCACAACCAAGTCAATTAAGGATGCACGGCTCATCAAAGCAGCCGCGGCAGAGGCAGCGGCGACGTCAGTGTGACTGCCAGCTTAGTCTTGCTCTCGTTCAATTATTCACTGTGGTTTTAATAGACAAGAAGATGATTGTATGCTTTGACAATGATGATGATGATGATGAGGAGGAGGAGGAGGAGGAAGGTGAGGCAGGGGGCATGCGTGCTTGTCCAAAAAGCTACATTTTTTAATAAGCACACAGCAGTAACAATTGCATGGGTTATCACCCATGATTGTGTCGTGTTCACTAGCTGGTACTATCATTCGTTTTTTTGTCATATAAAGAAAGTGACATTGTTTTTATTCCCCCCCCCTTGAGTTCCTAACTCTATCTTGTTCGCCACTTCTTTTTCTCACTCCAATATTAATCATCAGTCACTGACTAACTAACTGACTAATTAACCAACCAACTAATTGACTGACTGACGTGACTGACTTACTGACTAACCGAATAACATAACTGCCTGACAGGCTGAGTAACAATATCACTGACTATTTCAATAACGACACGACTTACTGACTAATTGATTGATGACAGAGTGACTGACTAAGAAAATTATGGACAAATTAGTGACTGACAACATGACTGACTAATTAACTCGCTGACTAACTCAGTAACCATCTAATTGACTAACTAAGTGACTAACTGATTAGCTGACTGACTTACTGACGAACAAACAGAACAACTGACAGCCGACTTACTAGCTGATTAACTAACTGAATACCTGGCTGACTGACTAACAAATTAATTACATCACTGACTGACGGACAGACAGCTGGATCCTAACTGAGTGACTGACTGACCGACCCACCGACCGACCAACAGACTGACTGACTAACTAACAAAATAATAGACTAACTAAATAACTGACAGACTGACGGACCGACCGACCGACTGATAAGAATAAGTGACTGTCTGACTTACTAAATTACTGACTGACTGACTGACTAAATACCACAGTGACTGACTTTCTAACTAGCTTACTCATTTACTGACTGACTGACTGACAGACAGAAATTCAGACCAACTTACTCACTGTAATAAAATAAGCACATATATTAAAACAAAGAAATCAAGTAAAACGATAATAACTACAACAACAAAAATATATTATTTTGTGTTCTATGTTCTGTGTTTTGTTTTCTTGTTTAAATGTCCTGACAGTCAGCAGAAGCGATCAGAGGGACTGAGGTGAGCATTCACTAACATGTTTACACGAAAGACATGTGGAGGTTCGAGAAGATGGAGGACTCACACTATGTCTTCTTTTGGATTTATATTTAGACCTACTGTATGGAAAGAAGGCATCGCTCACAAATACTGTATAATAGTGCACATACAGGAGGTATCTTTGTGTGTTTGTGTGTGTGTGTGTGTGTGTGTGTGTATGGAGACTCATACATGATTCATGGCCCCGCTTCAGTCAACAGGTTGCATCTTTATATGTATATATACAGTACAGCATATATATTTACAGGTGTCACACTGAATCAAGTGAAGCTGGCAGTAAATAAGCGCACTTTGGCCTCATTTGAGCAACCAAGGACGAACCTTGCACCATAGGGACAGTTAATGTCAACACTCTGTAAACATTTCATTTTATAATACAGTGGCAGACAACAAATTATCTATCTAACTAACTAACCAACTAACCAACTAACTAACTAACTAACTAAATGACTGCATGACTGCCTGATTGACAGACTGACCGACCAATTGACCGATTGACTGAGTTTTGCTAGTGCTTAGCATGTTAACTTATCCAGCCCCCACCCCTCCACCCACACCCACACACACACACACACACACACACACACACACACACACACACACGCACACACACACACACATACCTACGCCAATCTTGGGCTGTTGGCCGGTCTGGGAAATTAAGCATGTCAGCTCTGAGCGAGATCACCATGTAACATGCAGCACGCATAATTAACCCAGCACTTTTAGGAGACCCCACGGAACCGTGAGTGTGTCTGAGATGTGTGTGCATGTGTGTGTATCTGTGTGTGTGTGTGTGCGTGTGTGCATGTAATACAAGATTCATAGCTTGTGTGCCTATGGTCCACTCAGAGTATTCCACCTGTTTTTCCCCCATTGGACCACTTCATATTGCTGAATTAGGTGCTCATAAAATTAGGAACAGGTATGATACACTTATAACTAGTGATGCCGTTAACGCGTTAGAAACTAAGTAAAATGGCCGTCAATTTGAGTAACGAGCAATGTCAATAATGCAAACAAAATGTGTATTGTTGGCTGCAATCACGCTTTTAAAATAACAACTGTGGATAAGTGATATTCCTGCCACTTGGCAGCTGCTGAAAGTAGCCAAAAAGTTACTTGCAATCTAATTTAGTTACTTTTGAAATCAAGTCATCAGTAAAGTAACTAAGTTACTTTTTCAAGGTAATTGTGGCAACACTGCTTATAACAATAATAAACATTCATGAATACATAACTGAAGGTGTCCATCAATAGTGCAGATTATTTGTAAATATTGCAAAAATATTTTTAAAAAATTAAAGGCAAAATTCATCCATCCATCCATTTTCTGAGCCGCTTCTCCTCACTAGGGTCGCGGGCGTGCTGGAGCCTATCCCTGCTGTCATCGGGCAGGAGGCGGGGTACACCCTGAACTGGTTGCCAGCCAATCACAGGGCACATACAAACAAACAACCATTCGCACGCACAGTCACACCTACGGGCAATTTAGAGTCTTCAATTAATGCATGTTTTTGGGATGTGGGAGGAAACCAGCGTGCCCGGAGAAAACCCACGCAGGCACGGGAGAACATGCAAACTCCACACAGGCGGGACCGGGGATTGAACCCAGGTCCTCAGAACTGTGAGGCTGACGCTCTAACCAGTCGGCCAACGTGCCACCGAAAGGCAAAATTATTACAGATATGTTTTTTTTATTTTTTTAGATTAGGATTTAACAATTATTTTCCGTTTTTATTTTTTAAAGGCAGAATTATACAAATGATATATTATTCATTTTATTCTTTTTGAAGACATGATCTTGAAATATTTTTTACTTCAAAAAGTTGATGCGCTGCGATGTCGTCGGTGGAAAGTTTTCATTCAGAACCTTTTTCTCACCTCATGTCACCATGGAAACAAGCTGGCAGCCCGGAAACACACACACACACACACATACACACGCTTAGACACCTGCATGTGTGTGTGTGTATTCATGTTCAGTATGTGAATGTGTGTGTCACTGAGCATGCACACTATGTTGTGAATTCATATACATTCTGTGTGTATGTATTTGCGTATGCGTATTTTATTTGTGTGTGTGAATCACATGATGTATGTGTGAGTGTGTGCATGCGCAAATAGCTCCTGGCATATTTGTATTTATCTGACTGTCTGCACTTGTTTGTATGTGTGTGTGCTCATATCATGTGACTGAACAGCGTGTGTGTGTGAGTGTGTGTGTGTGTCTAGGTGTGTAAAGGCGACACTTGCCAAGAATTAAAAAAAAAAGGAAATTGATGAGCTTCTGATGGAACAAATGAACAAAGATCTATTTGATCACCCCCCGCCACACACACACACACACACACACACACACCCTCACACACACACACGCACGCATACACACACACACACACTCACACACACACTATCTCATCCAGCAGATGCAGATGACTCTTGTGTGACATTTCAGCGCTTAAAAAGAGATTTTATTTGACCAGTAAAACCAGCACTAACACACACACACACACACACACACATACACACACACGTGCGCGCGCATACACTCAATTAACCCCGGTCAAGTGCTGCCTCAAGGGAATGCAGGAAAAACAACAGAGAGCTAATGTTAACCCGAGGCGTGTTTGTGGAATATTTCTACATACATGCATGCTTCTTCTTTCAGCTTCCCCCCCCGCCACCCACACACACACACACACACGCACATACACAGATAAAAGTTGTCAAGTCTAACACAATCGGCACAATGATTCAGATTTACAAAAAAAAGTCCCTATAGGGATCCATGTAAATAGAACTAATCTGTTGACAGTTCAAACAGTGGCCATCATAAAGCCTTTATTAGCTGTACAGGCAATGTTTCAAGTAAAATTGTACCAGCAGTCAGGGACATCGGCTGTGGATTATTTCTAGTCGTTCTGTTTATTGCTCATGTGCTTGATGGCGAGAGGCACAATTGCATGAATCATATAACATCATATTTAATAGTTATACTAACTTTTTAAAGCACCTTTTGAAGAGCCCAAGGACATTTTGACAATAGAGACGTAGCACCAGACTTAGGTGCCTAGATGCAGATGTGTACCAAACTTGAGTATGCATCACAGTACACACAATAATAATAATAATAATAATAATAATAATCATTATTATTATTATAAATTGTATATTTATAGAACATTTCAGAGGACCTAAGCATGTTTAGACATAGTCAAAGGTACCAGATTTTAGGGGTTCTATTTTTGGACTGTGCAAAAACTGCTGTTTCTTTAATTTTGTGCAAGTGCAAGGCTTGCTGCGTGTTTGCCAATTTGGCAGACCCGTCAGCGCCAACATGGGCGTACCGGTGCAATGAGGGCGTGTTCTTTGACACGTTGGCCGGCGCATGGACAATTTGGTGGCAGAATGTCGGTTTAAACTTAGGCCTGCTCAGACCACGTCTTACGCTTGACGCGGCGAGTCTAATGATTTTGGCGAATTTGATTGAGGTGAAACATATGTGGGCTCTGCGGACATGTGTGGTGGATTACAGAGGTATTTAATTCCTAAATATGTAAACAGTGGGCATGAAACTCTCGGAATCATTGTAGAAATCAATTCATTGAACGCATTATTACTATAATCATAGCAGGCATGCAGCTATGAGGGGGCAGAACATGCACGAACGATTGGGGGTGGGGATAGATACACGAGGTCCGCAGTTATCACCAGTTCATAGTCTAGTTAATCAAGTTGCCTGTTGCTGCACCGGTCAAGAACAGTGACAATGCTCCAGGGGAGCATGGATCGCTCTTTCTCACAGAGCTGTCTCAAAATCATTTTTATTTCGCCAAGTATGTCAAAAACACACAAGGAATTTGTCTCCGGTAGTTGGAGGCGCTCAAGTAGGACAACAGACACTCAATTGACAGAGAATACTTTTGAGAAATAAAGACATTGAGAAAAACAGTCACTGAGCAATAAAAGGTTGCTAGCAATCTGGTAATGCCGGTACAATTTTTGACAATTGTGCAAAAAGATGCAGACTTCTCTAGCAATTAGAGCAGTTTGAATGACTAATAGAGCAATAATCCAGTGCAATGACCATTGTGCAAAGGGGGCCGAGACTTCAAGAAATGTATGCAGTTTAAAGTGACTACTAGTGCGATAATCTGGGACAATCAGAATCAGAATCAGAATCATCTTTATTTGCCAAGTATGTCCAAAACACACAAGGAATTAGTCTCCGGCAGTTGGAGCCGCTCTAGTACAACATACAGTCAATTTACAGAACACTTTGGAGACATAAAGACATTGACAAAAAACAATTGTGCAAAAAGATGCAGAGTCCTCTAGTGCTTAGAGCAGTTTGAATGACTAATATTGCAATAGTCCGGTGCAATGACCATTGTGCAAAGGGCGCTGAGACTTCAAGGAGTGTATGCGGTTTAAAGTGACGAGTAGTGCGATCATCTGGGACAATGTTGGTTGTGCAAATGTTGCAGATGCTACTCAAGCACATGAGTGGCCAGTATTGGTCAACAACAGTTATGCAAATAGTGCAGCGTGGTGAGACTACTACAGTGAGTGTACGAGTTATGTATAATTGGCCCGACAGAAATGTGACAACAAACTCAAGACAACAAAATTGGCAGCATGTTGCAATGGAATTGTAAATTAACTGTTTAAGAAGTTAATGGCAAGAGGGAAGAAGCTGTTGGAATGTCTGCTAGTTTTAGTTTGCATGGTTCACTAGTGGGCGGCACGGTGGCCGACTGGTTAGGGTGTCTGTCTCACAGTTCTGAGGACCGGGGTTCAATCCCTGGCCCCGCCTGCGTGGAGTTTTGCAAGTCCTCAAAGAGTGGGTAGGGGGGTAGTGACAATCTTTCCAGCAATTTTGATTGTCCGTTGCAGTCGGAGTTTGTCCTTTTTTATAGCAGCACCAAACCAGACTGTGAAGAAAACAAGACTGATTCGATGACTGCTGTGTAGAACTGCCTCAACAGCTCCTGTGGCAGGCCGTGCTTCCTCAGAAGCCGCAGGAAGTTCATCCTCTACTGGGCGTTTTTGAGGATGGAGTAGATGTTGATCTCCCACTTCAGGTCCTGAGACACTGTAATTTCCAGGAACTTGAAGGTCTCAATGGTTGACACAAGGCAGCTGTGGCGAAGGATGCCCCCTGGAGTCCACAATCATCTCTACAGTCTTGAGCGTGTTGAGCTCCAGGTTGTGTTGGCCGCAGCACAGCTCCAGCTGCTCAATTTCTTGTCGATATGCAGACTCGTCACAGTCTTTGATGAGGCAGATGACAGTGGTGTCAACTGCAAACTTCAGGAGTTTGACAGGCAGGTACGTTGAGTTGCAGTCGTTTGTGAGGAGAGAGAAGAGCAGCGTAGATAGGACACAACCTCAGGGGGGCCCGGATGCTGGTGGTGCGTGTAGATGAGGTGGTGTCCCCCAGCCTCACCTGCTGTATCCTGCTCGTCAGGAAGCTGTAAATCCATTGGCTGATGGCAGGCGAGATGCTAAGCTGGAGAAGCTTGGAGGAGAGGAGTTAGGGGATGATGGTGTTGAATGCAGAGCTGAAGTCCACGAACAGGATCCTCGCGTAGGTCCCCGTGCCGTCGAGGTGTTCTAGGATGAAGTGCAGTCCCATGTTGACTGCATCATCCGCGGACCTGTTTGCTCGGTAGGCAAACTGCGAGGGTCCAGCAGGGGACCTGTGATGCTCTTGAGGTGGTCCAGCACGAGGCGTTCAAAGGACTTTATGACCACATATGTCAAGGCGACAGGCCTGTAGTCATTCAGACCCGGGATTGCAGGTTTCTTGCGGACTGGGATGATGGTGGAGTGTTTGAAACAGGGTGGCACCTTGCACAGTTCCAGAGATCTATTGAAGATCTCTGTGAAGACTGGAGCGAGCTGGTCTACGCAGACTTTGAGGCAGGATGGGGACATAAGGTCTGGGCCTGCCACTTTGTTGATCTTTTGTTGTTTGAAGTTGCGTCTCACATCCTGTTCGTGGATGGTCAACGCAGAAGTCAGAAGTGTGATTGTGGTCGGTGGTCCGGCTGTGTGGGTGTGGGGTGTGAACGTGTCCTTTTCAAATCTCCAGTAGAAGGTGTGCAAGTCGTCGGCTAGTCTACTATTGATCTCAGCCTGGGGGGATCGCCGCTTGTAATTGTTTAGCGATTGTAATGCATGCCAGACTAATTTAGAGTCGTTAGCGCTAAACTATTTATCTAACTTTACTGCAGTTTCTCTTTGCAATGTTAATTTCTTCATTGAGCTGGTTTCTAGTGCTATTATACAGGACCCTGTCCCCCCCCTTCGGTATGCGTCCTCTTTAGCCTGCCGAAGTTGCTTAAGTTTGGCAGTGAACCACGGTTTGTTGTTATTGAACGTGCGAAATGAATTTGTTTGTACACACACCCCTTCACAGAAACTGATATAGGATGTGACAGTGTTCGTATATTCATCCAGGCTGCCAGCTGAATTATCAAAGACACTCCAGTATGTGCAATCTAAAAAGCTTTGAAGTTCTATCTCGGCTTTATTGGTCCACTTTTTCACTGTTTTCACTGTAGGCGTCGCACATTTAAGTTCTTGCCTTTATGTTGGTATTAAGTGAATTAAGCAGTGATCAGACGAGCCCAGGGCTGCACGAGGTATGACACGGTATGCGTTATTTAGCTGTGCTCTAAAATGTTATTTTCCCTGATAGGACAGTCCATGTACTGCTTGTATTTAGGAAGTTTGTGGTTGAGTTTAGCTTTGTTAAAGTCCCCGAGAATAATGGGTGCGTCTGGATGTTTTTTTCAATTTCTTTTACTTGTTCAGCGAGCATTAGCAGTGCGACGTTCGTGTTAGCTTGAGGCGGAATGTAAACACCGGCGAGAATGAAAGATGCAAATTCACGAGGCGAGTAGAATGGCTTACACTTAAATAACAGCGACTCTAAAGGTGGGCTGCAGTGTGTGCTTAGCTCCGTGATGTCCGTACACCATTATTCATTGATATAGAAGCATATGCCGCCACATTTTGTTTTCCCCGATAACTCCATGACACGGTCTGCCCGGTGAAAATGGAAGCCGGGAAGAATTACGGCGGCGTGTTAGACACGCGTGATTCGTTCGTGGAGCTTCTTCATTTGTGATCTGCTAAGGAGTGATGCACGCGTACGATGAGTGATTCGTTTGTGCAAGGAATGACGAACTACGCAATGAATGTACTCATGAGTAATTTTAACCGCAAGTCCTGACGTCCTCGCGGGGATAGCTTTCACTAGCAGCAGTTTCTTCAAGCTAACGGCTAATGTTGAGTCAGTCAAGCACATGAAAACAAGCACATATATTTAAAATAAATGTAAATGAATAATAAATGTTTTTTTTTCATTCCCTCTGTGTCTCTAATGCGATTATGAAAGCTTTTTATTTCATAATATTAATAATAACAACACATTAAACTTCTATAGCACTTCTCAAGACACTCAAAGCTGCTTTCTTCTAATCAGATGACAATAACAGTAAGCTGTGTGAGCATGAAGCCCGGCTGGGGGGGGGGGGGGGCCTGGTGTCAGCGACGCTGTCCACCGCGGTGGAATGCAGAAAAGTTCCGCCGGCTGGCGAGAGCATAGCTGGACGTAAGCGGACGCGGAAGGATGTTTGGTAGCCGAGCTTGCTGCACGCATGTTCACGTGTCACAACCAAAGCTGGGTGTTTGAGAGCTTTCTGAGAGAGCGATACGTAGGTGATCATTTAGCCGAATTATTTTTTTTTTTTTGTAATCTCCCCACCTTTCCAAGTTTACAATACATGACAACAACAATGCATAGTCTTTCAGTGAATGTGTTGAGTGAATGTGAACCTCAGGGATGGATCATTAAATGAATGAGGAATCACTTGAATGAATTTGTGAAAAAGAACTGAACATTTCGGTGACCGAATCTGTTGAACGAATCTTTTTAATGAACTGATTCGAATGATTCAGTACACTCAAAAGAACAAAAGAACTGCCGTGCCCATCACTATCGGGTAGGGAGTGTAGATTCGCGAGGTGGATCGACGGAAACGGCAATCTGTATCCTCTCTTGCGGAGCTTAACTTGGATGCCGGCTCGCTTCCCTCTGTGGCGTCGCCTTCGCCTCCATGCGCTAAAGACCGCAGTCGATGCCCCGGTGAATAACTCGGGGAAAAATCTGAGCTGTTTTGCAAAAGTTGGTGAAAGAAAGTCCGGGGTAGACTCCCTGATGTTAAACAAGTCTTCCCTTGCGTAAGTGAGTCGCGTAATGTCTCCAAAGAAGAACGAAAAACAAAAACATAGACAATGCTCGAGAGCACGTAACCGTGGCATCCACACGGGTCCACATGCGAAATTCATTACGTCACATTTAAAGGGAATAAGAGGAACTGTTTTGAATGGACATTATTGAAGTCGGTTGTGTTGACGTCCACAGTGGCACAGACCTCTCCCTTTTAAATATGCCGGCTTGCGTTTGTCTACGAAATTACCAACACCGGTCTAACTCACCTACGCGCAGATTGACACTGCCTGCCACATCGGACTAATGCCGGTCACAAAAATAGAGCCCAATATGTCAAGATGCACGTGTACTGAACTTGAGTACACATCCAAGGACTCCCACTAACAATAATAGCAATAATCATAATTATCATTTATATTGTGTCCTACAAAGGACCCAAGGATGTTTACAGACTACCAAAACATACCAAACTTTAAAGGGCCTATTTTCGTGGCAAATGCAAATCCAGAACACTTGAGTAAAATTAACAATTATGCAGGATTAAAACTACTTTGACAAGTACAATAAATGGAATGGAGTAAATATAACGCTTTACTACCCACCTCTGGAAATCACTCTACATATTCGCATTGCTTCCGCCATGAACTCTGAAATCCTAGACAGATGTTACCATGGGGGACATTAATGTGTGTTTGTGCGTGTGTGTGCATGTGTGTGTGTGCATGCGTGTGTGCGTACATGCATGCGTGTGTGTGTGTATAGCCTCGGGGGACTCTTCCCTCTCCACTCAGCAGTAATGAGGAACGCAGCAACATTTGGCTTATAGGCGCATAAACAATCCACTTATTAAGATGAAAGTCGGCGTCGGCTACGGCAGGCTAATTCAGACATGCATGCATTTCCAATTTTGTGTGTGTGTGTGTGTGTGTGCGTGCGTGAGTGCATGCGTGGAATAAGAAGGATGATAGACAAAAAGAAAGACAGAGAGCATTTGCGTCCATATATGGCGCGATGGTGGACCGACAAGCAGGAAGAGACAAAGGCCGTGATGTTGCAGAGATAAAGAGAAGATCCGAGAACAGGGAGACAGGCTGGAATGAAAACAGTAGGATGGTGTGGAGATGAAGATGACGATAGCACGAAGCTGAAGAACATTAAAAAAGAGAAAGGACAGAGCGACAGTAGATAGGAAATGTGTAATATGAATTTGATATCGAAAATTACTATGTCATGTCAAGTCGATGTCAAATGTTCTTACTGGTGACATTTCAGTTTCAGACTCACTCTAGGCCATTCGAACCGTGCTTGAGCCTACTTGACACCAGTGGCGAGACCAGCCCTATTTTGGGTGGGGTCAAGCCCACCCAAAACTTGACTTAGCCCACCGTATAAATTAATCCTCCAATTTATTTGAAAAAACATATATTTTCATTTTTTTAAAATGTTATATGGTCAGAGTACATGCTTTGGCATGACCAAAAAGTAAACCTCTTGAAAATCGGTTGAGAAATGAGCAAGTTGTGACTTAATGTCAATGTCCATGCAATGACTTTAAAGGGAACATCAACATTCCCACATGGCCTCCACAAAGGCTAGCCGTCGGTTAGCGGACTGCGATGGTGTATAGTCTTCATATCTATTGTCAGAACCCCTACACAGATTTCTAGCTGTGTTAACGCAAATGACCTGGTAATGCTTGATTTGCAACCCTAACACAATCTATGAAATGACAGTTGGCCACATGGCGAAGCTTCAATGCCTCCTCTTGAATTGCTCTATGTTATGTGTCGGCACTGTATTGCTTGTAATAGTGTGTACTGCGTAGCTATTAGCTAATAATAGCAGCGCCAAGCCTCACTATTTGCATATCTGTTGTTGACCAATACTGGCCAGTCATGCCAGAGTAACATCTGCTCCATTTGCACACTGATTGGGGAGTATCTGCAACATTTGCACAATCAACATTGTCCCAGATTATCGCACTACTCGTCACTTTAAACTGCATACACTCCTTGAACTCTCGGTGCCCTTTGCACAATGGTCATTGCACCGAACTATTGCAATATTAGTCATTCGAACTGCTCTAAGTGCTAGAGGACTCTGCATCTTTTTGCACAATGGTCAAAAATAATAATAATTTACCGGCATTACCAGATAACTATCAAACCTTTATTGCTCAGTGACTGTTTTTTGTCAATGTCTTTATGTCTCAAAAGTGTTCTCTGTCAATTGACTGTCTGTTGTCGTACTAGAGCGGCTCCAACTACCGGAGACAAATTCCTTGTGTGTTTTTTGGACATACAAATAAAGATGATTCTGATTCTGATAATCTAATTATGCACTTGGAGCTATCGGTATTCTAATTAAATAGCAGAGTTTTTGCCCAGTGTATCTGATACACTATTTAAGTATCCTACGGCAAGATAGGGCGGTCATCCTTTGGTTTTTTTCTTGTGGGGTAGGGGGTTAGGGCAGAAAATCTCGACATGCCCTGCAATAACTCCAAATCTTTCCAAGACATTTTTTTTCTAGTCAAAACTAATTAAAATCAGAGGTGCGTAGTAACGCGCTACATTTACTCCTTTACATTTACTCAAGTAACCTTTTCCACAAACTGTACTTGTCAGGCGGCATGGTGGACGACTGGTTAAGAGCGTCTGCCTCACAGTTCTGAGGACCAGGGTTCAATCCCGGCCCCGCCTGTGTGGAGTTTGCATGTTCTCCCCGTGCCTGCGTGGGTTTTCTCCGGGCACTCCGGTTTCCTCCCACATCCCAAAAACATTCATTAATTGGAGACTCTAAATTGCCCGTAGGCATGACTGTGAGTGAGAATGCTTGTTTGTTTCTATGTGCCCTGCGATGGGCTGGCAACCAGTTCAGGGTGTACCCCGCCTCCTGCCCGATGACAGCTGGGATAGGCTCCAGCACGCCCGCGACCCTAGTGAGGAGAAGCTGCTCAGAAAATGGATGGATGGATGTACTTGTCAGAGTATTTTAAATGCACCGTACTTTTTACTGTTATTTGAATATTTATGTGAAGAAGGATCGATACTTTTAGTCTGTTACAATGATCGATATGCCGCTCGCTACTTTTATTTATTAATTCTCGCGTGTGCGCATCTATTCTTAGACTCCATCTTCGACTTCCGAATAGGGTGCCCGTTGCGCCAATCAAACGGGATCACTAATGTCATTTGACCTCAATTCACCAATCAGACGACACAAAGTAGTCACATGATCGCCCACGTAGCCTTCGTAGTCTAATTTTGGGGGAAAAAACAGCCGCACGACAGTTTATTTTACAGACTCCAAAAAACAACAGCTTTATCATGCAGCTGTTAAATTTGGACTGCTCAAACTTGGATATTTCAGCCCATTTCTGACTTGAGAAAACACCTTGCGGTAAGTTGTAGATGTTTCTATTGTTGTTTTGGCAGTGGATATGGCAAAATTAGCACTATCCCTATGGTGTCGCACACACAGTCTGTTCAGCAAACAGCTTCTTCATGAAGTCATTTAAGCGAATAAAGCAAATAATTTTTCTGTAGGGCCCAATGTATGTATTGTCGGTTTTTGGGCAGTTAATGGTGGCAGGTCTGTGTCGACTCCAATATATTGTTATTTTTTATTTTATTTGATGTTCATGTTCTTATTTAAAAAAATAATAATAATCAGAAGTTACTCACAAGTTAATCTTTACTTTAGTAGTTTTTTTTCATTGAGTGCTTTCTTACTCTTACTCAAGTAAATATTTGGATGACTACTTTTTACTTTTACATATTATTCTAAAGTAACAGTACTCTTACCTGAATACAATATTCACCCACCTCTGATTAAAATTAGATGCATCATGTAAAAAAACAAAACAACACAAAACAATGAGAGAGACTCTTATTTCAAGTAAAAATTAGCTTGAAAGAAGTGAAAATTGTCTAAAAATAAGGTGATAAGTCTTATTTATTAATTTTTTAATGTTTTTGCAGTGTGGGTGTTTATTTTCATCCATCCATTTTCTGAGCCGCTTCTCCTCACTAGGGTTGCGGGCGTGCTGGAGCCTATCTCAGCTGTCATCGGGCAGGAGGCGGGGTACACCCTGAACTGGTTGCCAGCCAATCGCAGGGCACATACAAACAAACAACCATTCGCACGCACAGTCACACCTACGGGCAATTTAGAGTCTCCAATTTATGCATGTTTTTGGGATGTGGGAGGAAACCGGAGTGTCCGGAGAAAACCCACAGAGGCACAGGGAGAACATGCAAACTCCACACAGGCGGGGCCGGGGATTCAACCCCGGTCCTCAGAAATGTGTATTTGTAATACTTTCAGATAAACCCCCCTTAAAATTGTCCGTCCAGTTCTATTAATAGCATTGTCTTTGATGCCACTTTCTTTCTTCTTTCGACTTCTAGAGACGACGTCAGCACATCCAAACAAGAACACTATTCATTTGAAATGATACGTGACTCAGAATCAGACACATGTAAGATCAAAGAAGGAAGATAATGGTGACACATTTATGACTCATTTGACTGCAAACATCTGCCCCGAATGACCATAAATGAGTAGAAAATTGGCTGCGGGCTTGTTGTAATAAGACAGAACCGTTTCATAAGTAACACTTAGCATTGATCAAAAGTAAGATTGCTTTCATGTTAGCGTTGCTTCGTCAGATAAGAGATGAAGCCTGTTCAGCTCGGCGTCATTTTCAAAGGTCCTGTCAGTGAAATTTACGGTTTTGCTTCGACTCGGTGATGTTTTCAAATTTAACGTAACAACAACATTACAAAACCTTTATTTGATATTCTTGCAAATATATAAAAAAAACTGGACGATGCAATTTATGGAGAAATTGCGTGTGAATGCTGTAATGATAATGATATGATATAATGAAATGTAATTATTTTTTTTTGGAATAGGAATGAGTTGAAGAGGTTGAAGTTGGAATGGTTTGAATTGGCCAAAAACAGGAAATTAGAGGGAAATCCATAATGTCGGAATATGGGTTTTTATTCTGAAGATTAGATTGTTTGGGGGAATGGGAATGAGCTGAACATGTTGAAGTTGGAATCTTATGGTTTGTTTTGGCAGCATTGATTTTCAGTCCTCAATTTATGTGAAACATACAGAAGGCCAGAATTACTTATTTAAGAGGCCGCTGTCACAAAAAAACAATACAAAAAAACAAACGATGAAACATAAAGACACCCCACCCATGCTCTTTGTTGTATGAAGCCATTATAGATGAAAAGGAGGTCTGGAGTCTCAAATGTCGAACGAGGAGGGAATAATGTAGAATATACCTTATAGGAATGTGAAAAACATTTTGTCATTGGAATTTGTTTGAATCTGTCAAGAAATGTTGAAGGAGGTGGGAATAATGTAGAGTATGTCTTATGTGGGAAATTTAATGTGGAAAAATGTGGAATATGGGTAATGTGGGAATTTTTTTAAAAGTGGAAATGTGTTTAAATAATTTCTGATTGAGCTGAACATTTTGAATTTAGAAAGGGAACCATTTCTTGAATGTCTTATTGGGAATGAATGGGGAATTTCTGGGTGTGTGGGAATGTTTGGAATGAGAAAAATAGTTTCCTGGATGGCGTGAAACTTTGGAAAATATTGAACTTGGAATGGTGTCAATCAGTTGAGCAATGTGGAAGTATCCATCCATCCATTTTCTGAGCCGCTTCTCCTCACTCGGGTCGCGGGCGTGCTGGAGCCTATCCCAGCTGTCATCGGGCAGGAGCCGGGGTCCACCCTGAACTGGTTGCAATGTGGAAGTAGTTAAGCATACAAAAAGTGCACAATATAATAATAATGTTTTTGGGTGAAGAAAAACATCAGTGTGAAAAAAGTAAAAATCACACATACATACCACATGCTTGGTGGTACAGGTGAAAAACTACAAAGTATGAAGTTTTCGTTCACAGCGCAAAGACTTCTGCTTTGATCGCATCCCTAACAACGCCAACACGTTAGCTGCCAGTTCACTTTAACTAGGAAAATGAGGGGTCCCTTTAAGAGTATTCACACACACACACACAGACATACATGCATGCATACTTTAAACAAGCAAGTTTTGAGCCTGACATTTATTTGACTTTGGCCTGTCAAACATTGCGGAGAATCTCCTTGGGATGAAAGCTGCCTCACGTCTCTGATACCTACTTCAGTCGGAATAGCAAATCAAGACCACAACATTAGGCACACCAGCGAATCCTTCAATTAGTTATTACCAATAGGCCTACAGCTAAATAGGCTTATCAACATCCATCCATCCATCCATCCATCCATGTTCCGTACCACATATCCTCAATATACAGTATATAAATTACGCGTAACAACAACATCATGCACACTGGTCACTACATTAGGTACAGCATCTCATGGCATCCAATGGAAAAATGTTGCCTTTACGATTGCGACACAAGTAAGTCAACATATTAGAAACAGTCAGCCAGTCAATGTGAGCCCACGTACAGTATGGACTGGTAAACAGCCAATGCCAGGCCATATATGAACAAACAAGGGCCTGGTTGCCAATAAATGTAAGGGCACATACAGCAATCCCCCGCTGTATCACGGTTCACGCTTTGCGGTCTTCCCATATTACATTTTGTTTTTGTGTTATTACAGTTGTTTTTCTATTTTTTCCAATGTTTGTACAATATTTGTTTTGCTTTCTCAATATATTATGTTAAAATGTGTTTGTATTGTTTTAAAAGTGTGTTTAAAGACCTTTAAAAAAATGTAAGTGCCGTAAATGCTATAAAAACATGATTAGGGTGTATTTAAATTACAATGCAATGGTCGCCAGTCAAAAGGCGACGTAATTAGACAAATAACATTCACACTCACACATATGAACAATTTAGTGTCTTCAATGAAGCTAATGGGAAAATCTACAACCAACATGCAAGATTTGAACCCAGAACCTCAGTACTGCAAGGCAAACTTGCTAACCACTTTGCAGTGTGCTACCTGAAAAAATATGAAAACACAAAAAATCCTGTTTGAATTGTTTCACAATGTTTTCCATCGTTCTTAAACAAATATCAATGTACACACACTCGCACGCACAAACATACACACACACGCATACGCACGCACGCACGCACGCACACACACGCACACACACACACACACACACATGTACACACACACACTTACATACACTCACAGTGGATTTTTGAAGCGGAGCATCCCTGGAAACACTGGGGGAAGGGAGTACAGAAAGCACCCCCCTCCCAAGGGACACGCAACTCCCACCCCCACCCCCACCCCCCACATACAAAATAATGACATCATTGCGCATGAGATCATCATCACATCCGTTGCCATCGTTGCACAGATTTTAGAAATTTAATAACACATTGACGAAATTGCATTTGCTTTGTTTCTTCTTCAACAGCAACATGCCTAGTGTCATCGTTATCAATGATAAATGAAGCTTAGAAACTTTTTCTTTTTCTTCGTCTTCTTCAAATGTCAAACGAACGAGCGCACAGAAATTAAAGTAACAGCTTCTTCTAAACTGTCAGCCTCTTAAACAAATGAAACTTCCAGTAGACTGATGTGATGTTGTTGTTGTTGCTTAAATGGAAGCCGTGAGTGCAACAGCTTGGTTTGCTGGTGCTTCACTGCTACAATTAAAATGTCTACTGCCTCATCATATTAAGTCCCATTGACAAAATACTTACAAATCTAGAAATATGTCATCAAGGGCTTTAATTTGACATATGACTCAATATGGTTTGTTGCAATTAGATTTTAGACCGTGTCACTGGTGAACTTTGACCTTGGTGATCTCCTTAAGGTGTAAGTCAATTACCACTAAAACAAATCAGCTAAGACGCTGTCTACCAACTATGGGGCCACCAAGTTTGGAGACAATCAGATGAAAATTGTTGAAAAGTTGAGGATTTTTGTGTTTGACGCATTTGACCTTGTTATGTACTTGACTTTGAACTTTGATCTTCATACTTGGACAAGTACAAAGGCCAAAACAAAAACAACATATGTACTGAATTTCATGGCTACAAGGGTGAGTATGAGAGAGGATTTTGTTTTTAACGGTGGATTTTTTGTTTTTTTTACTTTGAGGATTATACAGAGTCGTTGGTTGTCATTTATTACTATTGTTTGTCATTATTGTACAACCCCAATACCAATGAAGTTGGGACGTTGTGTTAAAAAAATAAAAACAGAATACAATGATTTGCAAATCATGTTCAACCTATATTTAATTGAATACACTACTAAGATAAGATATTTAATGTTCAAACAGATAAACTTTATTGTTTTTAATGAAATAATCATTAACTTAGAATTTTATGGCTGCAACACGTTCCAAAACAGCTGGGACAGGTGGCAACAAAGACAGAGAGTTGAGGAATGCTCATCAAACACCTGTTTGGAACATCCCACAGGTGAACAGGCTAATTGAGAACAGGTGGGTGCCATCATTGGGTATAAAAGGAGCTTCCCTGAATTGCTCAGTCATTCACAAGCAAAGATCGGGCGAAGTTCACCTCTTTGTGAACAATTGCATGAGACAATAGTCGAACAGTTTAAGGACAATATTCCTCAATGTACAGTTGCAAGGAATTTATCAATTTCATCATCTACGGTCCATAATATCGTCAAAAGGTTCAGAGAATCTGGAGAAATCACTGCATGTAAGCGGCAAGGCCGAAAACCAACATTGAATGCCCGTGACCTTTGATCCCTCAGGTGGCACGGGATAAAAAAACAATATCAATGTATAAAGGATATCACCACGTGGGCTCAGGAACACTTCAGAAAACCAATGTCAGTAAATACAGTTTGGTGCTACATCCGTAAGTGCAACTTGAAACTCTACTATGCAAAGCAAAAGCCATTTATCAACACCCAGAAATGCCGCCGGCTTCGCTGGGCCCGAGCTCATCCAAGATGGACTGATGCAAAGTGGAAAAATGTTCTGCTGACCGAGAAGTCCACATTTCAAATTGTTTTTGGAAATTGTGGACGTCGTGTCCTTTGGGCCAAAGAGGAAAAGAACCATCCGGACTGTTATGTATGCGAAGTTCAAAAGCCATCTGTGATGGTACGGGCTGTATTAGTGCCAATGGCATGGGTAACTTACACATCTGCGAAGGCACCATTAATGCTGAAAGGTTTGGAGAAACATATGCTGCCATCCAAGCAACGTCTTTTTCATGGACGCCCCTGATTATTTCAACAAGACAATCCCAAACCACATTCTGCATGTGTTACAACAGGTTGGCTTTGTAGTAAAAGAGTGCGGGTACTAGACTGGCCTGCCTGCAGTCCAGACCTCTTTCCCATTGAAAATGTGTGGCGCATTATGAAGCGTAAAATACGACAATGGAGACCCCGGACTGTTGAACAGCTGAAGCTGTACATCAAGCAAGAATGGGAAAGAATTCCACCGACAAAGCTTCAACAATTAGTGTCCTCAGTTCCTAAATGTTTATTGAATGTTGTTAAAAGAAAAGATGATATAACACGGTGGTAAACATGACCCTGTCCCAGCTTTTTTGGAACGTGTTGCAGCCATAAAATTCAAAGTTTGTGATTATTTGCTAAAAACAATAAAGTTGCTCAGTTTGAACATTAAATATCTTGTCCTCGTAGTGTATTCAATTAAATATAGGTTGAACATGATTTCCAAATCATTGTATTGTTTTTATATATTTAACACAACGTCCCAACTTCATTGGAATTGGGGTCGTATATTTCTTTTTGCAATGTAGTGGTTATCATGAAAAAATGTCACGGAACGGTCATTTTAAAGTATTTGTATGACATGTCTTCATTGTGCGCAAGTATGTGACTGAGTGTGCAGTGGACATTATATGACTGTGTGGATTATTTCTTGCAGTTGTGTTTATTTCTATGATGCAATAAACAGTGTACTGTATAAATTACAGTAGTTGTCTGGCATGTTTACATTGCGTACACCTGCAGGACCATTCCCAATTTTTAACTTTATTAAAAATGTTTTGTGGATTTTTTTTTTTGTGGATTATTTCAAGTTGTTGTATGGCATTTATTTCTATCATGTAAAGCCGCGAGTTATCACAAAAAAATATCATGGAACATTAGAGTATTTGTATGACTCATCTACATAGTGCACAAGCATGAATTTGCATTATTTGACTTTGTGGATTATGTCAGTAAATTTTGTTTATTTCTACAATGCCATGAAAGGTTGCACAGTATTGATTACAGTGGTTGCATGACATGTTTATATGTGAACCAGTGTATTGAGGACATCCCCCCCCCCCCCCCCCCTCAACTTTGTGGATTACGTCTACTTATGTAGATTTCTTTTGTGCAAGGTGGCAATTATCATGAATAACAAATGGTCGTATTATAATCATTGTATGACACCTCTATACTTTGCAAGCATGGCTACAGTTCCCAAGATGGCGCCTACCAGTGTGGTCACCTCGGTAACGCGCTCTCAAGTATTGTCTTTGTTTTTGTGTTTTTCGTCCGTCTTTGGAGACCTTACACGACTCACTTACACAAGGGGAGACCTGCTAACCATCAAGGAGGCTACTCCGGACTTTCTGTCACCAACTTTCGAATATCCGCTCAGTTTTTTCCCCGAGTTACTCACCGGAGCGGCGTCCGCGGTTTTCGGCGCATGGAGACGGAAGCGGCGCCACAGAGGGAAGCGAGCCGGCATTCAGGTGAAACTCCGCAAGAGAAGACACAGATTGGCGTTCCCGTCGATCCACCTCGCGAATGTACGCTCCCTACCCAACAAAATGGACGAGCTTCATCTTCTGTTAAAGACCAGTAAAGACTTCGCGGCCATGTGCTTCACGGAGACCTGGCTTTGCGACGCTGTACCCGATGGCGCCGTCACGCTTCCCGGCTTCAACATTCATCGAGCGGACCGCGACATGGAAATCATCGGGAAAAACAAAGGGCGGCGGGATATGCCTCCATATCAACGAAAAATGGTGTACGGACGTCACGGTGCTCAGCACACACTGCAGCCAGCATTTGGAGTCGCTATTCTTAAACTGTAAACCATTCTACTCGCCACGTGAGTTTGCATCGTTCATACTGGCTGGAGTCTATATTACGCCTCAAGCTAACATGAACGCTGCATTGCTAACGCTCGCCAAACAAGTCAACGAAATTGAAAAAAAACACCCGGACTCACCCCTCATTATTCTCGGGGACTTTAACAAAGCTAAACTCAAGCACGAACTCCCTAAATACAAGCAGCACATCGACTGTCCTACCAGGGAAAATAATACTTTAGACCACTGCTACACAACGGTAAAAAACGCATACCGTGTAGCCCTGGGCTCGTCTGATCACTGGTTAATTCACTTAATACCGACGTACAGGCAAGAACTTAAATGTGCGAAGCCTACAGTGAAAACAGTCAAAAAGTGGACCAATGAAGCCAAGATGGAACTTCAAAGCTGTTTAGACTGCACAGACTGGAGTGTCTTTGAAAATTCAGCTGGCAGCCTGGATGAATATACGGACACTGTCACATCCTATATCAGTTTCTGTGAAGAGGTTTGTGTACCAACAAAATCATTTTGCACATTCAACAACAACAAGCCGTGGTTCACTGCTAAACTTAAGCAGCTTCGCCAAGCTAAGGAGGACGTATATCAGAGCAGGGACAGGGCCCTGTATAACCGAGCTAGAAACCAGCTGACTAAAGAAATTAACATTGCAAAGAGGATCTATGCAGCAACAGTTTCGCGCAAACGACTCTAAATCAGTCTGGCATGCATTCCAATCGCTGACTAATTTCAAGCGACGATCCCCCCAAGCGGAGAAGAATAGCACACTAGCCAACGACTTGAATACCTTCTACTGCAGATTTGAAAAGGACAGTTTCACACCACACACCCACCCGGCCGCAGCCGCGACCACAACCACACCTCTGACTTCTGCGTTAACCATCCATGAACAGGATGTGAGACGCATCTTCAAACAACAGAAGATTAACAAAGCGGCAGGCCTGTCGCTTTGACATCTGTGGTCATGAAGTCCTTTGAACGTCTCATGCTGGACCACCTCAAGAGTGTCACAGGTCTCCTGCTAGACCCCCTGCAGTTTGCCTACCAAGCGAACAGGTCTGCGGATGATGCAGTCAACATGGGACTGCACTTCATCCGAGAACACCTCGACAGTGCAGGGACCTACGCGAGGATCCTGTTTGTGGACTTCACCTCAGCATTCAACACCATCATCCCTGAACTCCTTTCAACCAAGCTTCTCCAGCTCAGCGTCTCACCTGCCATCTGCCAGTGGATTTACATCTTTCTGACGGGCAGGACACAGCAGGTCAGGCTGGGGGAGGCCACCTCATCTACACGCAGCATCAGCACTGGGGCGCCCCAAGGTTGTGTCCTCTCTCCCCTGCTCTTCTCTCTCAACACGAACGACTGCACCTCAGCGAACCCGACTGTCAAATTCCTGAAGTTTGCAGATGACACCACTGTCATCGGCCTCATCAAGGACGGTGACGAGTCTGCATATCGACAGGAAGCGGAGCGGCTGGAGCTGTGGTGTGGCCGACACAACCTGGAGCTGAACACGCTCAAGACTGAGGAGATGATCGTGGACTTCAGGAGGCATCCTTCGCCACAGCTGCTCCTCACGTTGTCCAGCTGCCTTGTGTCAACCGTCGAGACCTTCAAGTTCCTGGGAATTACAATCTCTCAGGACCTGAAGTGGGCGACCAACATCAACTCCGTCCTCAAAAAGGTCCAGCAGAGGATGTACTTCCTGCGGCTTCTGAGAAAGCACGGCCTGCCACCGGAGCTGCTGAGACAGTTCTACACAGCGATCATCGAATCAGTCCTGTGTTCTTCCATCACAGTCTGGTTTGGTGCTGCTACAAAAAAGGACAAACTCCGACTGCAACGGACAATCAAAACTGCTGAAAGGATTGTCGGTACCCCCCTACCCACCTTTGAGGACTTGCACGCTACCAGAACTAAGACAAGGGCGTGCAAAATCCTCTCGGACCCGCCGCACCCCGGTCACCAGCTCTTCCAGCTCCTTCCCTCAGGTAGGCGCTACCGATCAATGCAAACTAGAACTAGTAGACATTCCAACAGCTTCTTCCCTCTTGCAATTAACTTCTTAAACACCTAACCTATAATTCCATTACAACAAGCTGGCAATTTTTTTACTTGAGTTCGTTGTCACATTTCTGTGGGGCCAATTATGTATTACTCGTGCACTCACTGTAGTTGTCTCGCCATGCTGCACTATTTGCATACACTGGCCACTCATGCCAGAGTAGCATCTGCTCCATTTCCACACTGATTGAGGAGTATCTGTAACATTTGCACAACCAACATTGTCCCAGATGATCGCACTACTCGTCACTTTAAACCGCATACACTCCTTGAAGTCTCAGTGCCCTTTGCACAATGGTCATTGCAATATTAGTCATTCAAACTGCTCTAAGTGCTAGAGTGCTTGTTTTTTTGTCAATGTCTTTATGTCTCCAAAGTGTGTGTAAATTCTGTTGTACTAGAGCGGCTCCAACTACCGGAGACAAATTCCTTGTGTTTTGGACATACTACATACAAATTCCTTGTGTGTTTTGGACATAATAAAGATGATTCTGATTCTGATTCTGATATGCCCAAGTGTGCAGTGGACTTTATTTGACGATGTGGATTATTTTATTTATTTATATTATGCAAAGAACAGTCACACAGGATTACAGTAGTTGTATGCCATGTTTATATATGTGCCGAGGACCTTTTTATTTGAATCTTTGTGGATTATTTCTACATAGTTGTTTTGTGTATTTCTATTGTGCAAGGTGGCAGGGAACGTCACATTACAGTATTTGCAGAGCACGTCTAAGTTGTGCGAGCTCATACGTCCGTGATTTATATTTTCTGTTGAGGTGATGGATTATTTCTAGTTGTGTTCATTTAGGTGTTAATGGTATCTTTTGTATTTGAGTTCAGGGTGGGATTGCCAAGGCGTGATGGTGGACCGTCGGGACAAGGAACGTGCGGGAAGCGATGGCGTGAGCAGGTGCACGAGCTTGGCTGGAGAAAACAGCGAGGCGGGGAGCACGGAAGGAGCACTGAGGACGAAGAGGAACACGGATATAAGTACAATTGTGGGGAGTAGCGTAGCTTACTCGCGAAGAGAGAGAGAGCCGGTGTACCACGGGTGAATGTTAATACTCTGGCGCCGATTTCCTGGAACTGGCAGGCTGAAATGCAGGCAGTGTAGAGTAACAGGTGCGCGGCCGAGGTGGTGCTGTTTACTGGGAAGAGAGAGAGGGCGAGAGGGGTGCAAAGCGCCACCCAAGATCAAACAACGGAATTGCAGGGACAGACCATGACAGTACCCCCAACCCACCCCACCCCACCCTCCAATGGATGCCTCCAGGCGTCCTACCCAGCTTCACAGGGTGAGCCGCATAAAAGTCCCTAATCAGGGAGTCATCAAGAATCAGCTTGCGCAAGATCCAGGAGCGTTCCTCCAGACCATACCTCTCCCAGTCCGCAAGAAACTGGAAACCCCTTTCCCTGGGCCTCACATCAAGGACGCGTGACACTGTGAAGGCAGGATGGTCGTCAATAAGACGGGGTGGGCTAAGAGCGCAGGTGGAGACAGGCTTGAGCAGAGACACATGGAACGTCGGATGGATCTTGGGAGATTGCCAGAAGTGCTGTTGTACGAATTGGATGGTGCGGGTGGTTCCGGGATGACAGGTGAGTTTTGAATTGTGTTCCCACTGGAGAACGTCAGATCATGCCGAATTGGGTACAAACAACCGGTCAGAAGGTCTAGTCTTGGGATCCGGTTGGGTCTTTTGAGCATTTTTACCCACCTCTTCAATCTCTCAAGTGGCTGACCCGAAAAAGCAGGTGGAAGGAAGGATGGGTTCAGGTTCCGCGGGACTGGTGGGGAGTGAGTACATGCGAGAGAGAGCGTCAGGGTTGCGTTTCGGGAACCAAGGCGTAAGGAGAGTTAAATCGGTTCAGGAAGAGGGCCCACCGAGCTTGTCTGGGGTTAAGACGTTTGGTGGATGATCGGTCCATATAATAAACGTAGAATCTGTCACCTCCAACCAGTGCCTTCACTCCTCCATCGCCCAGACGATGGTCAGCAGCTCACGATTTCCTACGTCATAATTCCGCTCGGCTGGAGACAGACGACGGGAGAAAAAGGCACAAGGATGTAGTTTCTGGGATTCGGGGTCTTGCTGCGAGAGAACGGCCCCCGCCCCAGTGTCAGAGGCGTCGACCTCCACAACGAACTGGAGGGAGGGGTCGGGGTGTCTCAGTATTGGGGCGCTGGTGAATAATTCTTTTAGATGATCGAAGGCTTGGGATGGAGCAGGGGTCCACTGGAATAGAGAGCTGGTGGAGGTAAGGCTACTGAGAGGAGTAGCCACTTTGCTGTAGTTGTGGATGAAGCGGCGGTAAAAATTGGCGAAGCCTTGGAAACGTTTTAGTTCTTTGCGAGTGGAGGGAATGGGCCAGTTGATGACTGCTTGGATTTTTGCCTTGTCTGGATGTAATTGTCCTCTGGCAATGATATAGCCCAGTAAGTGTACAGAGGAGAGGTGGAATTCATATTTCTCAGGTTTGACAAAAAGGCGGTTCTCAAGAAGACGCTGGATGACTTGGCGGACATGATGGAAATGCTCTTCGGGAGAGCGGGAGAAAATGAGGATGTCGTCTTTATGGATGAAAATGAACCGGTCGTCATTAATGAAGGTTTGGAAAATGGCGAGGGTGTTGATTAATTAAAATGGCATGACCATGTATTTGAAGTGTCCTAGGAGAGTACTGAACGCAGTTTTCCATTCATCCCCCTCTCTAATGCGGATGAGGTGGTATGCATTGCGTAGATCCCATTTGGTGAATATCTGGGCATCGCAGAGGGGTTTCAAATGAGGGGTCAATGATGGGCCGGAGAGATTTATTTTTTACAGTTTTTACAGTCATTGAGTCCACGTTAATCGATGCAGGGGCGGCGAGTGGTGTCTTTCTTCTCAGCAAAGAAGAAGCCGGCCCCCACGGGGGAAGAAGAGGGTCGGATGAGTCCAGAAGCCAAGGAGTCACGGATATAGTCCTCCATAGCCTTTTTCTCAGGGAGGGAAAGGTTGAAGAGACGGCTGGAGGGGAGAGGGGCTCCAGGAGATCGATCGCGTGGTCATAAGGTTGGTGAAGCGGTAGTGAAAGGGAAAGGTCTTTGGTTAAAACAGGAGAGAGGTCATGATATTCTTCCGGCACCCGAGAGAGGTTGACCTGTGTAACAGGTAGTTGAGGTTTGCTAGAGGGCAGCATTGCAGAAAGCAGACAATGCGAATGGCAGTGAGGACTCCACCTGGTGATAGATAGGTGGTTCCAGTCGATGGCGTGGTAGTGCTTCATGAGGCAGGGGATTCCCAGGACTAACAAAGTATCCGGGGAGATAATAACAAAAAGCTGCATGGTCTCTCGGTGATAACCTGAGATGAGTAACTTGAGTGACAGGAGAGATGAGTTGCCCATCCATGGCTGCGACCTTTTTCGGCAAAGGGAGGGGTTTGAGGGGAATTTGGAGCTGACGTGCGAAACCCTCATGAATAAAACAATCATCTGCGCCGGAATCAATGAGGACTGTTACTGGTGTGTTGTGAACAGTGAAGCTGTGACGTCATAATTAATCTAACGCATTACTTTTTATATGAGAGTTGTTTGATGACAGTGACTTGGATTTATCTGCCAATAGTTACTTTTTTGTTCACGAGAACCAGATCTTAATATGATTTTGAATAATAATATGCTATTTATGCTCATGCAACAGATATTTATCATTAACAAACTACAGTGCTTGGGAACATGAGGCAAGTCAATAATCAAGACACACTTGATTCAGTCAATTTTTAGCCTTTGTTTTAGTAATGATGAATAAAACAGACAACACACACTATATTCTTAACTATCCATAACAAAAATGCACACAATGACTAACTACAATATCAAAAAAAGGCAAAGTATTTATAAACAGAGCTGTCTGGGGCAATGACGTCACGTGACGTGTTGCACGTTTTCCGCACATAGTCAACTCACGTGTACCCAAGCAGCCAGCGCCTCAAACACAATGGACGCTGACGAAGGATTGACATACTTAAACTCGAAATACAGATACTATTCAGAGTTTCTCTAAAGAGGATAATACTAAGGTTCGCTCAGTTTACTCACCGGAGCAGCAACTGCAGTCTTTGGGGCATGGAGGCGAAGGCGACGCCACCGAGGGAAGCGAGGCAGCATCCAAGTGAAGCTCCGTAAGAGAGGATACAGATTGCCGTTTCCGTCGATCCACCTCGCGAATCTACGCTCCCTACCCAACAAAATGGACGAGCTTCATCTTCCGATAAAGACCAGTAAAGACTTCGGACGTTCCGCCGCCACTGTGCTTTACGGAGACTTGGCTTTGTGAGTCTGTCCCCGATGGTGCCTTCCATCTTCACCAGGCAGACCGCGTCATGGAGTTATCGGGGAAAACAAAAAGCGGGGGGATATGCTTCTATTTCAACAAAAAACGGTGTACGGACGTCACGGAGCTCAGCACACACTGCAGTAGAGTCACTGTTTTTGAACTGTAAGCCATTCTACCCACCTCGTGATTTCGCATCTTTCATTCTCACCGGTGTATATCAGTTTCTGTGAAGAGGTGTGTGTACCAACAAAGTTATTTTGCACGTTCAATAACAACAAGGTAAGGAGGACACATACCAAAGCGAGGACAGGGCCCTGTATAATCGCAATAGAAACCAGCTGACTAAAGAAATTAACATTGCAAAGAGAAACTACGCAGCAAAGTTGGAAAAACAGTTTAGTGCTAACGACTCAGTCTGCCATGCATTATAATTGATAACCAATTACAAGCGACGATCCCCCCAAGCTGAGAACGATAGTAGACGAGCTGACAACTTAAACAGCTTCTACTGCAGATTTGAAAAGGACACTTTCGCACCCCACACCCACACAGCCACACCTTTGACTTCTGTGTTGACCATCCACGAACAGGATGTGAGACGCATCTTCAAACAAAAAAAGATTAACAAAGCGGCAGGCCCACACCTTGTGTCCCCATCCTGCCTCAAAGTCTGTGTGGAGCAGCTCGCTCCAGTCTTCACACAGACATTCAATAGATCTCTGGAACTGTGCGACACCATCATCCCAGTCCCCAAGAAACCTACAACTACAGGCCTGTCACCTTGACATCTGTGGTCATGAAGTCCTTTGAAGGCCTCGTGCTGGGACACCTCAAGAGCATCACAGGTCTCCTGCTGCACCCCCTGCGGTTTGCCTACCGAGCAAACAGGTCTGTGGATGATGCAGTCAACATGGGACTGCACTTCATCCTAGAACACCACGAGAGCGCGGGCACCTAGCTCAGCGTTCAACACCATCATCCCCGAACTCCTCTCATCCAAACTTCTCCAGCTCAGCGTCTCGCCTGCCATCTGCCAGTGGATTTACAGCTTTCTGACGGGCAGGACACAGCAGGTGAGGCTGGGGGAGGCCACCTCATCCACACGCAGCATCAGGACCGGGGCGCCCCAAGGTTGTGTCCTCTCTCCACTGCTCTTCTCTCTCCACATGAACGACTGCACTTCAACGCACCCGGCTGTCAAACTCTTGAAGTTTGCAGATGACACCACAGTCATCGGCTTCATCAAAGAAGGTGACGAGTCCGCATATCGACAGGAAGTGGAGTGGCTGGAGCTGTGGTGTGGCCGACACAACCTGGAGCTGAACACGCTCAAGACTGTAGAGATGATTGTGGACTTCAGGAGGCATTCTTCACCACAGCAGCCCCTCACGCTGTCCAGCTGTCTTGTGTCAACCGTCGAGACCTTCAAGTTCCTGGGAATTACAATCTCTCAGGACCTAAAGTGGGCGATCAACATCAACTCCATCCTCAAAAAGGCCCAGGAGAGGATGTACTTCCTGCGGCTTCTGAGGAAGAACTGCCTGCCACAGGAGCTCTACACAGCGGTCATCAAAACGGTCCTGTGTTCTTCCATCACAGTCTGGTTTGGCGCTGCAACAAAAAAGGACAAACTCCGACTGCAATGGACAATCAAAACTGCTGAAAAGATTGTCGGTACCCCCCTACCCACCCTTGACCCACCCTGCCAGAACTAAGGCAAGAGCGTGCAAAATCCTCTTGGACCCTTCACATCCTGGTCACCAGCTCTTCCAGCTCCTTGCCTCAGGTCGGCGCTACCGAACAATGCAAAGTAAAACTGGCAGACATTCTAACAGCTTCTTCCCTCTTGCCATCAACTTCTTAAACAGCTCATTTACAATCCCATTGCAACATGCTGCCATTTTTTTGTCTTGAGCTTGTCACATTTCTGTCGGGCCAATTATACATTAATCGTGCACTCACTGTAGTAGTCTCGCGACGCTGCACTATTTGCATATCTGTTGTTGACCAATACTGGCCACTCATGCCAGAGTAGCATCTGCACCATCTTGCACACTGATTGAGGAGTATCTGCAACATTTGCACAATCGACACTGTCCCAGATTATCGCACTACTAGTCACTTTAAACTGCATACATTCCTTGAAGTCTCAGCACCCTTTCCACAATGGTCATTGCACTGGACTATTGCTCTATTAGTCATTCAAACTGCTCTAATTGCTCTTTTTGCACAATTGCACAAAAATATATATATATTATAACTGTATCAGGATTACGAGATTACTAGCAACCTTTTATTGCTCAGTGACTGTTTTTCTCAATGTATTTATGTCTCAAAAGTATTCTATGTCAATTGTTGTTGTGGTAGAGCGGCTCCAACTACCGGAGACAAATTCCTTGTGTATTTTTTTTTACATACTTGGCCGAATAAAGATGATTCTGATGCGCGAACACACACACACACGCACACACACAGACACATGCACACACACGCACACACGCACACACACACACAAACACACACACACAAACTTGCCATCATGGACCCCCACACAATTGGCAGGGTTGCTACAGTCTGTGTTTCTCTGTGTCTGTCTGTCTATCTATCTATTTATCTATCAGTTAAGAGTCTTAAGAGAAGTGTACTGAGAATGGTGTGGTTGTTTATATTTGGGTGTGCTTGTTTATATTTATTTTGGCATATCAAATCTTCTCCAAGTTGCTCAATTAATGTGGCTTCAAATACACATATTTAAGTTATTTTTTCATGTTGATGACATAATTCTGTAACTTGTGTGGCGTACATTACCAAGTAATGGGTACGGTTAAGCTAATGCTTTTTTTGTACTGTGAAAAAGTGATGGCGGCACGGTGGACGACTGGTTAAAGCATCTGCATCACAGTTCTGAGGACCGGGGTTCCCCCGCCTGTGTGGAGTTTGCATGTTCTCCCCGTGCCTGCGTGGCTTTTCTCCGGGCACTCCGGTTTCCTCCCACATCCCAAAAAATGCATGGTAAGTAAATTGACAACTCTAAATTGCCCGTAGGTGTGACTGTGAGTGTGACTGGTTGTTTGTTTGTATGTGCCCTGCAATCGGCTGGCAACCAGTTCAGGGTGTACCCCGCCTCCTGCCCGATGATAGCTGGGATAGGATCCAGCACGCCCGTGACCCTAGTGAGGAGAAGTGGCTCAGAAAATGGATGGATGGAAGGATGAATAAGTGATATCCCTGCCACTCGACAGCTGCTGAATGTAACTAAATAGTTACTTTTTTCTAACGTAGTTACTTATGAAATCAAGTAATCAGTAAATTAACTAACTTACTTTTTCAAGGTAACTGTGGCAACACTGGTAGTGAACAGGACCTAGAATACATGCGGGAATGCTCATATGGGAGGGAGAGCTCGGGGAGGTCTGGGTTTGGCTCACCAATGCGCTCTCTGGTTGTGAAGAGCCCATTCTTTTGGTCTTATGGAGCATGTGGCAATGAAGTGGCCTGGTTGTTCACAATAGATACACAATCTTTGATTGAAACGGCGCCGACGTTCCTGAGGGTCTAATTTGGTGTTACTGAGCTGCACGGGCTAACCCGACGCAGTGGGGTGTGATGAGGAGGCAGTTGGGAACAGAGGATGCGGCGGAATTGCTAACGCCGCTGTGCCTGCGGAGGATACTAATCTACGCACTCTTACCGCCCTCTCCCGTGCTCTGTCCCGCAAACAATTGTCAATGCGAATGGACAACGAGATTAGGTTCTCGAGTGAGGAGCGCTCGTCCTTGGCTGCGAGCTCGTCTTTGAGTTGCTCCGAAAGCCGTTTAAAAAAATACCCCTTCGCGTGGCGTCATCCCACCCACACTCACCCGCAAGAATTTTAAATTCAACTGAATAGGACGCCACGGAACTAGAACCCTGAGTGAGTGTAAGGAGGCCACGAGTGGCTTCCCCGCCCTGAACGGGGTCGTCGAAGACCTTTTCAAGTTCGGCGGAAAAGGAGTCAAATGACGTGAGTACTGGGGAGTAATTATGCCAGAGCGCGGTTGCCCCTTTAGCAGCTTTTCCGCATAGGAGGTTGGTGACAAATGCAACTGTGGTTTTTTTCATTAGGGTATCTCAATGGTTGCAGTCTGAATACTAGAGAGCGATTTAAGAGGAACTGGCTGCATGAACCTAAGTCCCCGGAGTACGGCTCTGGCGGAGGAACATGAGGCTCTTTGTACGGGAGGCAGGACTGATCGGAGGAATACTCACGGGAGGGTGGCCAGCATGCATTTGGGAAGAAATAAGGGAGACTTATTAAGAGTGGGTGTTTAATGAGTCCATGATCTCACGGAGAACTTTGTCCTGTCTTCCAAAGTGGGCGCCTTGGTGGGTGAGTGCTTCTTTTAGCGCCTCCGGGGTTGCTGGGTCCATAATGGCCAGTGTATTCTGTCACGATGCAGTCGTATAAGAGTTGACTGGACCCAGAAGCTGAAATGCAGGCAGTGTAGAGTGCTGATTGGCAACAGGTGCGCGGCCGAGGTGGTGCTGATAACTAGGAAGCGAGAGAGGGTGAGAGAGAGAGAGGGTGAGAGGGGCGCAAAGCGCCACCCAAGCTCCAACAACGGAACTGCAGGGACAGACCATGACATGCTTAACTGTGATCTGATGATAAACACTGACGGGACCAGTTCAAAGTTTGAAGTGTTGGGGATTTTTTCTCCCAAAATTATCAAAAGGAATGATTAGATAATGTAATCTACTTGATAATTATCTTGCGTGAGGAGGACATTGGTCGCCTTGATGACGTGATGAAGATCATCAGGTTCCCGACGCATTTTTACGATGCGTGGCCCTCTCCTCTCCTCTTTTTCTAATAAAGCACTAAAGCAGCAAGCATGTCCCCGACCGCTGCCCAGACGACCGTGCTGATTCGCAGCCCCGGGCCGAGTGAAAGGAGTAACGTCCCTCCAAGGCCGAGCTCCCTTCCTAATTAAACGCATAAATTCTTTCGCCTGCCTCCTCTGCAAAGACGACAGGAAGATAAAAAAGAAAAGAAAAAAAAGTGAAATAAAGGGGAAAAACACTCCAACGTCCTCCCAATAAGACCTTCGCGCAGAGCCTTGTTGTTCCTGTAATGCTTTGATGGAAGAATGCACTTGCAGTTACACGTTAAACCTCAATTTGTACATAATAGAAATAAGCCACAACCACTTAAAATAATACACAAAGTCTATGTTGGGCATGGGCAGTTGGGCACACACACACACACACACACACACACACACACACACACACAGTACCACGCAGTACCAATTACACTAGTTGTATGGTACTCGGCACACTCGGTCACATATGTAAACATACAACTAGTGTAATTGGTACTGCGTGAATGTTTATTGCATGATAAAAATAAACACAACCACAAGAAATAATCCACAAAGTCAAATAATGTCTACAGTACACAAGGTCATATGCTTGTACACTATGTCGACATGTCATACAAATAATGGAAATGAGACCATTCCTTGTCATGTATTCCTGATAACCTCCAACTTGCAAAATAGAAATATACAGAATGACTACATAGAAATAATCCACAAAGTAAAATAATGTCCACTGCACAACTCGGTCACAAGCTTGTGCATAATGTAGACGCGTGATACAATAACTCTAATGTGACTGTTCCTTGACAGATATTCATCACTTTGCACATTAGAAAAGTAAAAATAAATCCACGGCACGCTTGTACTTTTGTACTTGTGCGGTGTAGGTGTGTATTACAATTACTGTAATGTGATCATTCCATGGCACTTATTAATGATAACCAGCACTGTGTACAACTAAAACAAACAAACCAACTAGAAATAATCCACAATGCAGAATAAAAACCCTCTCACTCAAAATTGAAATTGTAACAAACCACATCAATTCATACATCAAATTAAAGGTCTTAATGAAGTCTTTCAAAATCTGCAAGTATTTTGTCTATATACGATCATAAGATGACTTAGTAACCCAAAAATATGATTTATTTTGTTTGATAATGTTGTCTGAGGCTTAGGGTGATGTTATAACGTAATGTTTCACTTTTAGCACCTGTGTAGCCTTTTCCTGTCACTTTGTGTCAAACAGCTCAAAATGTTGCCGGAAAGAACAAGTAAACAGGAGTTGCTGTCGTAAAATAAATAAATAAACACAGCGCGTTGATTTGCCTTGAGACATTTTTTGCTTTTATGCTCCATTTCGCTGACCTTCTGTTTTTTTTATTTATTTTTTTAACACCTCAATATGGACCTGCGGATCACTTTGATGAAAAGTTACGGAATTGGAAAAAACGAGTGACGAGCGCATCGGATGGATAGCAGCAACCTTGGCCAGGTAGAGTTTTTACAGCTGTGGACGACTTTATAGCTTATTTCACCACACTAAACAAGACTTCACTGTGTGCCATTTAACACAAAATCAATAGACTTATCGCTAAAGTCATAAATGTGGGAATGAGCAGTTTTGACTGCCGATTTATGATGACAAACACCCAAACATTTTAGAGCAAATCTCATTTAATGAGAGCGAAATAATCCCTGGTGAATCAGATATGACTCAAAATTGATTGGGTTCTTGCTTCAACGTACAAACTTGCAGAGTCCTTCGTCATTTTCAGCTGAATGTTGTTAAAAATCAAGAGTAAATTATTTTATTTGTGGGATTTCATTTCCGCCGGCACGGTGACCACTGGTTAGAGCGTCTGCCTCCAGTTTCCTCCCACATCCTAAAAACATGCATGGTAGGTTAATTGACAACTCTGACAACTCTAAATTGCTTGTAGTTGTGAATGTGTGTGCGAATGGTTGTTTGTTTATATGTGCCCTGCAATTGGCTGGAAACCAGTTCAGGGTGTATCCCGCCTTCTGCCCGATGATAGCTGGGATAGGCTCCAGCACGCCCGCGACCCTAGTGAGGAGAAGCGGCTCATAAAATGGATGGATGGATGGATTACATTAAAAAAATCACTATCCTTCAAAATTACTAGATTTCTTGCACAGAGGTTGAAACTCATCATTTTGAGTTGAATGTTGCTCAAAATTAACAGTCATCTATTGTCCTGAGTCATCTTTAGCTTTGTAGCATTTAAAATCAGCTGGGTTCTTGCTGTGACTTGAAAAACAATAGCCGTTGGATCAGATAGCATTTAAAACCAAAACCGTTCTTGGATCAATGTACAAACTTCTACTTTTGAATTGAAGGTCAATCAAAACCAATTGTCCCCAGCAACCTTGAAAATCACCATGGTTTTTGCATTTACAATGAACAAACCCCCCTAACAGCTTAGGTTTCGGACCAAAACCACTGGAATTTTGAGTGTAGATTTACTTTCCACGAGCTGACACTTGAGCCATTTGCATAGTTGACGCTAACAAGCTTGAACGGCCTCCTCATATCTCGTATCTTCTTCCCTAATTGAGGCAGCCTGCAAAGCTAATTAATGAGCAATTATGTGCTAACGGCATTCTTTGACGAGCCCCGCTAGCGCCTGTTAGCCTCCAATAAATTCTTATTAGTGGGTGCGCATTGCTAAGGAGCTCATCGCTAACGCGCTCGGTGCACTCGTTAAGGACGTCTTAGACAAAATTAGTTGTTTGTAGATTATTTCACATTATTTCACACACCAATGATGTAATTTTGTTTTCAGTTCGATGACGGCATTGCTGGCATGGTGCCAGACTGGTGAGCACATCAGCCTCACAGTTCTGAGGACCGGGGTTAAAATCCCGGCCTCGCTATGTGGAGTTTGCATGTTCTCCCTGTGCCTGCGTGGGTTTTCTCCGGGTACTCCGGTTTCCTCCCACATCCCCAAAACATGCATATTTAATTGAAGACTCTAAATTGCCCATAGGTGTGAATGTGAGTGCGAATGGTTGTTTGTTTATATGTGCCCTGCGATTGGCTGGCGACCAGTTAAGGTTGTACACCACTCGTCCAGAGTCAGATGGGATAGGCTCCTGTACGCCCGCGACCCTAGTGAGGATAAGTGGTACAGAAAATGGATCGATGACCGCATTGCTTTATCCAGAGCCAGTCCATCCATCCATTTTCTGTACCGCTTATCCTCACTAGGGTCACGGGATTGCTGGAGCCTATCCCAGCTATCTTCTGGCGAGAGGCGGGTTCCACCCTGAACTGGTCGCCAGCCAATCGCAGGGCACATATAAACAAACAACCATTCACACCTACAGGCAATTTAGAGTCGTCAATCAACCTACCACACATGTTTTTGGGATGTGGGAGGAAACAGGAGTACCCGGAGAAAACCCATGCAGGCATGCGGGGAACATGCAAACTCCACACAGGCGGGAACCTCAGAACTGTGAGGCAGATGTGCTAACCAGACGGCCACCATGCTGCCTCCAGAGCCAGTATTTATATAAATTCATTTTGATGGCTGGCATGGCTTTTTTCAAAGCCTGAATTTTTATTTTGATGGCTGCATATCTTTTAGCCAGAGCCTGAATTTATCTGGATTCTTTTTGACGACCACATAGCTTCATCCAGAACCTACATTTATCTGGTTTAATTTTGATTTCTGGAATTTTTAATTTTAATTTCTACATTTTTTGACATGCATAGGTTTAGCCTGATCCTATGTTGATCTGGATTAATTTTGGAGGCTGCATAGCTTTATCCCTGTGTCCTTTTATCTGGTTTAGTTGAGATTTTTCATTATTTTTGCAATGTTGGCAATGAAACTTTTAACTTGAGTGCTTTTTTTTCTGAGCATTTTAGCGACGCAGTGAAGGAATAACTTCCATTCTGACTTCAATTCCCTTTTTTACCTGACTTTTCACGCACACCGGCGCTGGTGCGGCGCCGTAACGGCTTTTTGATCAAAGTTCTTGATATGGAGGTGCATCATCAAATAAAGAGAATTATTCATGCTCGATGATACGTCTGTGCGATGCTGTCATTTTCTATGTGTGTGTGTAATTGCCACACACAAACACACTCGTATGCATCCCACATGCATTGGCTTCACGGGGTTGCCACGGCGACGGCGGGGAGGCACTCAGGCTGCATCCACGCAGCTGCGACCTGTGCTGTGCGTCACCTGGGAGGGGGGGTACACGACACCGAGGGGCTGTCGTGTGCAAAGCAGGGAGGATTAATTGTACGGTTTTATCTTGATTGTGTGTTTACTGTGTGTTTGTTTGTTTATGTTGACATTGCGAAAGATCAGGGTGCGATCAGGCAGTGGGAAAGAAAAATCTATAAGAATGAAGATAATGAAGAGGATGCTAGTTGACATGATGGAGTGAGAAATATGTGTGTGTATGTGCGTGTGTGTGCGTATGCGTGTGCATGTGTGCGTGTGTGTGTGTGTGTGTGTGTTCAAAGGTGGATGAAAAAGGATGAGAAACTTCTGAACCCTGTCAAAAAACAATTCCCAGAAAAGTGCATTAAACTTGACTATATAATGTTTTATAATTTAATTTAATTTTATATAATTTAGTCATATGAACAACATCCATCAATGTTCGTTTTCTATTGCGCTTTTACTCATTAGGTTGGCCTTAGTGTGAGCTGGGCGGCACGGTTGATGACTGGTGACTGGTTAGAGCATCAGCCTCACAGTTCTGAGGACCTGGGTTCAATCTCCGTCCCCGCCTGTGTGGAGTTTGCATGTTCTCCCCGTGGGTTTTCTCCGGGCACTCCGGTTTCCTCCCACATCCCCAAAACATGCATACATTAATTGAAGTCTCTAAATTGCCCGTAGGTGTGAATGTGAGTGCGAATGGTTGTTTGTTTGTATGTGCCCTGCGATTGGCTGGCAACCAGTTCAGGGTGTACCACGCCGCCTGCCCGATGGTAGCTGGGATAGGCTCCAGCACGCCCGCGACCCTAGTGAGGAGAAGCGGCTCAGAAAATGGATGGATGGGATGGATAATTTAGTCACCGGTCAATCTCAGGGCACATATAAATGAAAATCGTTTGTTGTTTGTCTTCATTTGCTCTGAAATTGGATGGCGACCAGTCAATGCTTTTATATTTTTTACCTGTATACCTTGACATTGGCTGGCAACCAGTCCAGGGTGTGCCTCACTACTCCCGCCCAACGTCATTTGGGAAAGACTCCAGCTCACACTATCCATCCATCCATTTTCTGAGTCGCTTCTCCTCACTCGGGTCGCGGGCATGCTGGAGCCTATACCAGCTATCTTTGAGCAGGAGGCGGGGTACACCCTGAACTGGTTGCCAACCAATCGCAGGGCACATACAAACAAACAATTATTCGCAATCACTTTCACACCTTTGGGCAATTTCGAGTCGTCTATTAACCTACCATATATGTTTTTAGGATGTGGGAGGGAACCGGAGTGCCCGGAGAAAACCCCCGCAGGCACAGGGAGAACATGCGAACTCCACACAGGCGGGGGCGGGAATTGAACCCAGGTCCTCAGAACTTTGAGGCAGACACTCTAACCAGTCATCCGCCGTGCCGCCCAGCTCACACTCAGGCCAACCTAATGAGTAAAAGCGCAATAGAAAACGAACATTGATGGATGTTGTTCATATGATAGCCGTTAAACGTATGGAAAACCCCAAATGGCAAAATCCATAACGTCATTTTGCAGAATGTCAGCTAGCATCAGCGTATCGATCCTCGCAGGTAACTAAATCCACCTGTCAAACGCCCTGGAAGAGCGTCCGATCCGGCAGCAGATATATGGCCCACAATGACGGTTGAGTAGGGGCGGGGGACAGGTGTGTGTGTGTGTGGGGGGGGTGGGGGTGGGGGGGGGGGTATACCTATGCTGCGGGTGGGGGGTTACAAGCTTGCTGTTTGGCCCACGTGTCACATGAATCAAGCCAATTGTGCGGCGGCAGCGGCGACAGCCTCGTAAAGGCAAGGTCGCTCGGCGTGGACATGGGATGGAGATATAAAGGCCTCGTCGTATATATTGCAGCAAGGCCTCGGGTCAGTGCAAACATCATCTTGAGCCCCCCCCCAACCTCACTCAGTCATTCACTCACTTGCTCACTCGGACCCCCTGACACGGCCCCGTCCTCCCCTCGGAGGATGCCTTTATTGCTGGTTGCCAAGACGATGCTTACACAGTCTTTAATACATAAAAAGCCAGCTAGATTTACAGGTAATAATGTCGATGACTGTGATTCTAACATCTGTGCTAACCACATTGGTAGAATCAATGCTAACAATTATACGAACAGCTATGCTAACAAAATTGTTAACAATTACGCTATGCTCTCAAAGTGTACATTAGGAAATTCACTCCAAGCGCGCTCTCTACACTCCGGAATGTTCGGAAACTCTGAGTGTTGTTGGAGTGTGCCGTTCAGTTATTCAGAGCGCCATACTCTGGGAGTACCAGAGCGCACTCATGCCGCTCTGACAGTTGAGACAGAGCGGCCGGTAGAGTAGAGCACGCGTAGAGAGTGAATTTCTTACCGTACCCAAAATTGCTAACAGTGTTGCTAAAAATTCTGCTAACAGCAATGCTAACATAATCGTCAACAACAATGCTGGTGCTAGCTATATTGGTAACAATGAAGGTAACGGTGGTACTAAAGGTTCTAGAAATTATGCTATCAAAAGTTCCAACAATGATGCTAACAATGTTTCTAAAAATGGACATCATTTTGTGGTGCTAACTGTCGTGCTAACAGCGGTGCTAATGTGGCTAAAAATTCTGCTTATAAAATTACTCATGATGATACTAACGATGTAAAATAAATAAATAAATAATCAGAATCAGAATCATCTTTATTTGCCAAGTATGTCCAAAACACACAAGGAATTTGTCTCCGGTAGTTGGAGCCGCTCTAGTACAACAGACAGTCAATTTACAGAACACTTTGGGGACATAAAGACATTGACAAAAACAATTGTGCAAAAAGATGCAGAGTCCTCTAGCACTTAGAGCAGTTCGAATGACTAATATTGCAATAGTCCGGTGAAATGACCATTGTGCAAAGGGCGCTGAAACTTCAAGGAGTGTATGCGGTTTAAAGTGACGAGTAGTGCGATCATCTGGGACAATGTTGATTGTGCAAATGTTACAGATACTCCTCAATCAGATGCTACTCTGGCATGAGTGGCCAGTATATGCAAATAGTGCAGCATGACGAGACAACTACAGTGAGTGCACGAGTAATACATAATTGGCCCCACAGAAATGTGACAACGAACTCAAGTCAAAAAATTTCCAGCTTGTTGTAATGGAATTATAGGTTAGGTGTTTAAGAAGTTGATCGCAAGAGGGAAGAAGCTGTTAGAATGTCTACTCGTTCTAGTTTGCGTTGATCGGTAGCGCCTACCTGAGGGAAGGAGCTGGAAGAGCTGGTGACCAGGGTGCAGAGAGGAGAGGAGAGGATTTTGCACGCCCTTGTCTTAGTTCTGGCAGCGTGCAAGTCCTCAATGGTGGGTAGGGGGGTACCGACAATCCTTTCAGCAGTTTTGATTGTCCGTTGCAGTCGGAGTTTGTCCTTTTTTTGTAGCAGCACCAAACCAGACTGTGATGGAAGAACACAGGACCGTTTCGATGACCGCTGTGTAGAACTGTCTCAGGAGCTCCGGTGGCAGGCCGTGCTTTCTCAGAAGCCGCAGGAAGTACATCCTCTGCTGGGCCTTTTTGAGGACGGAGTTGATGTTGGTCGCCCACTTCAGGTCCTGAGAGATTGTAATTCCCAGGAACTTGAAGGTCTCGACGGTTGACACAATGCAGCTGGACAACGTGAGGGGCACCCGTGGCGAAGGATGCCTCCTGAAGTCCACGATCATCTCTACAGTCTTGAGCGTGTTCAGCTCCAGGTTGTGTCGGCCGCACCACAGCTCCAGCCGCTCCGCTTCCTGTTGATATGCAGACTCGTCACCGTCCTTGATGAGGCCGATGACAGTGGTGTCATCTGCAAACTTCAGGAGCTTGACAGTCGGGTTCGCTGAGGTGCAGTCGTTCGTGTAGAGAGAGAAGAGCAGCGGAGAGAGGACACAACCTTGGGGTGCCCCAGTGCTGCTGCTGCGTGTGGATGAGGTGGCCTCCCCCAGCCTGACCTGCTGTGTCCTGCCCGTCAGAAAGCTGTAAATCCACTGGCAGATGGCAGGTGAGACGCTGAGCTGGAGAAGCTTGGTTGAAAGGAGTTCAGGGATGATGGTGTTGAACGCTGAGCTGAAGTCCACGAACAGGATCCTCGCGTAGGTCCCTGCACTGTTGAGGTGTTCTAGGATGAAGTGCAGTCCCATGTTGACTGCATCATCCGCAGACCTGTTTGCTTGGTAGGCAAACTGCAGGGGGTCCAGCAGGGGACCTGTGACACTCTTGAGGTGGTCCAGCATGAGACGTTCAAAGGACTTCATGACCACAGATGTCAAAGCGACAGGCCTGTAGTCATTCAGACCAGAGATTGCAGGTTTCTTGGGGACTGGAATGATGGTGGAGCGTTTGAAACAGGATGGAACTTCGCACATTTCCAAAGATCTGTTGAAGATCTGAGTGAAGACTGGAGCGAGCTGGTCCGCGCAGACTTTGAGGCAGGATGGGGACACATGGTCCGGTCCTGCCACTTTGTTAATCTTCTGTTGTTTGAAGATGCGTCTCACATCCTGTTCATGGATGGTTAACGCAGAAGTCAGAGGTGTGGTTGTGGTCGCGGGTGCGGGCGGGTGGGTGTGTGGAGTGAAACTGTCCTTTTCAAATCTGCAGTAGAAGGTATTCAAGTCGTTGGCTAGTGTGCTATTGTTCTCAGCTTGGGGGGATCGTCGCTTGTAATTAGTCAGCGATTGGAATGCATGCCAGACTGATTTAGAGTCGTTCGCGCTAAACTGTTTTTCCAACTTTGCTGCATAGATCCTCTTTGCAATGTTAATTTCTTTAGTAAGCTGGTTTCTAGCTCGATTATACAGGGCCCTGTCCCTGCTCTGATATGCATCTTCCTTAGCTTGGCGAAGCTGCTTAAGTTTAGCAGTGAACCACGGCTTGTTGTTGTTGAATGTCCGAAATGATTTTGTTGGTACACAAACCTCTTCACAGAAACTGATATAGGATGTGACAGTGTCCGTATATTCATCCAGGCTGCCAGCTGAATTTTCAAAGACACTCCAGTCTGTGCAGTCTAAACAGCTTTGAAGTTCCATCTTGGCTTCATTGGTCCACTTTTTGACTGTTTTCACTGTAGGCTTCGCACATTTAAGTTCTTGCTTGTACGTCGGTATTAAGTGAATTAAGCAGTGATCAGACGAGCCCAGGGCTACACGAGGTATAGCACGGTATGCGTTTTTTACCGTAGTGTAGCAGTGGTCTAAAGTATTATTTTCCCTGGTAGGACAGTTGATGTGCTGCTTGTATTTAGGGAGTTCGTGGTTGAGTTTAGCTTTGTTAAAGTCCCCGAGAATAATGAGGGGTGAGTCCGGGTGTTTTTTTTTAGTTTCGTTGACTTGTTCGGCGAGCGTTAGCAATGCGGCGTTCGTGTTAGCTTGAGGTGTAATATAGACTCCAGCCAGTATAAACGATGCAAACTCACGTGGCGAGTAGAATGGTTTACAGTTCAAAAACAGCGACTCCAAATGCGGGCTGCAGTGTGTGCTGAGCACCGTGACGTCCGTACACCATTTTTCGTTGATATGGAGGCATATCCCGCCGCCCTTTGTTTTCCCTCGATGAATGTTGAAGCCGGGAAGCATGACGGCGCCATCGGGTACAGCGTCGCAAAGCCAGGTCTCCGTGAAGCACATGGCCGCGGAACGTCCGAAGTCTTTACTGGTCTTTAACAGAAGATGAAGCTCGTCCATTTTGTTGGGTAGGGAGCGTACATTCGCGAGGTGGATCGACGGGAACGCCAATCTGTGTCCTCTCTTGCGGAGTTTCACCTGAATGCCTGCTCGTTTCCCTCTGTGGCGCCGCTTCCGCCTCCATGCGCCGAAAACCGCGGACGCCGCTCCGGTGAGTAACTCGGGGAAAAAACTGAGCGGATTTTCGGAATTTGGTGACAGAAAGTCCGGAGTAGCCTCCTCGATGGTTAGCAGGTCTCCCCTTGGGTAAGTGAGTCGTGTAAGGTCTCCAAAGACGGACGAAAAACACAAAAACAAAGACAATACTAGAGAGCGCGTTACCGAGGCGACCACACTGGTAGGCGCCATCTTTCTCTTTCATAATATGCTACCAACATTGACAACAATGATACTAACAGCAGTGCTAGCTCGCTATGTTGCCAACAATTATCCTAACAGTGTCGCTAAAAATTATGCCAACGGTGGTGTTAACAATATTCCTAGAAACAACGGTTAAAAAAAAATCGTTAATAATGATGCTAACTGCAGTGCTAACAAAATGAGGACGTTACATAAGGCAAGTAAATGAAGTACTGTATTTTTGCATTATGTCAGCATTATATTAAGATAGCAAACAAAGTCTCTTTTACTTTTAAGTAAGAATAAATACCCTAAGTCCAATAAATGTCATCGAGCTGTTAGCTTGAAAGCACTCTGTTTGTTTTGACGCTATCATTAGCTTTTAGCGTAGCGCGACCTTCTGCACTCAACCTTGCCTTGTTGCTTTATTTATAAACAAATAAATCCATGTGTGATTCCTCTAAAAGTCTTTTTGGCAGCCTGGTCAAGAGAAAGAATCCTGTTGACACAAGATGGCAGCAAAGAGAGGTAAAAAATAACAATGTGTGTTGTGCATGCACTCACTTGGCTCTTCTATTTATGCTGCATGCAAGGGCAAGAATCCTATTGATTTCAAGCCACATGTGAGGAAACGAGTTGTAAAAACACATTTGTCAAAAAATATGACTTTATGTCAAAGAATGTCTTAGCTGAAAAATGCCTTTTTTTGGAAAAATATGACATTTCTTGAAAAGTGACTTTTTATTTTATTTTATTAACCTGTCCTGTTCAGCTGCATGCCCTTGCAGAATGGTGGATCTGTATGCCTTGTGTGCTAGAACAGTTTTGCTGTGCAACAGGGGAGTTTGAAATACTCTCCCTGCTTAGTTGTATTATTATTATTTTTTAATTATTATTATGTTTATTGAAAATGCAGCCTGACAGAATAGGGTTTTAGGGGACAGACAGAGTGGACAAGGGGAATAGATGTGTGAACCACAGCAGAAGAATAGTTACGCAGTCTAGATATTTGAGCACAAGTAACAGTACAACAGTAAAATGTGTTCTTATTTGGGAATGGGGGGGCCGGTCACACCCGTTGAAGACATGCAATAACTAACCAAGAGAACAAGAGAGGACAGAAAAGGGCAGGACAGGATGGGATGTTGGAAATGAGCAAGGCAGTGCTACTGATGAGTAGTTGATATGTTAGTATAACCTGTGTTGTTATTAGTGGTCCCAGCAAGAGTAATTAAAGCCTAAAGCATGTCCATTGAACTTATTAGTGAATGAACATACCACATGCATGTTAGTCAACTGGTGTACGGAGTTGCTGAGACGGCACATCGAGGAGGGGTGGGCCTGGCCCCCTCCACACGCCTGGGGGTGGGGGGGGTGGGGGAGGGTGGGAGGGGGTGCAAGCGAGCAAGCCTGTCCAGCAGGGGGCCCAACCAGGGTGACCCCACCCACTCCCCAGGACCTTGAACAGTGACTGATAAAAAACATGACTTGTGTGTTGAAAAATATGATTTTTGTCGAAAAAATAAGGATGCATTTTTGTTAAATTAATCAGATTTTTTTGTCAAATAAATATGACTTTATTCTCGTAAGATTGTTTTCACTTGAAATTTTTTTCTTGACTTTTCTCCACTTTATTCTCTTATTCTTGAAAAGTGTGACTATTCTAGAATAAGTCTACCTTTTTACCCTAGAATAAAAATTGTATCTTGAAAAAGACCAATTGTTCTTGTAAAGTGACTACTTTAATGGAAATTACTTTTAAAAAATGTATTCTTAAATCCATCCATTTTCTGAGCCACTTCTCCTCACTAGGGTCGCGGGCGTGGTGGAGCCTAGCCCAGCTGTCATCGGGCAGGAGGGGGGGTATACCCTGAACTGGTTCCCAGCCAATTGCAGGGCACATACAAACAAACAACCTTTCGCACTCACATTCACACTTACGGTCAATTTAGAGTCTCCAATTAATGCATGTTTTTGGGATGTGGGAGAAAACCCACGCAGGCACGGGGAGAACATGCAAACTCCACACAGGCGGGACCGGGGATTGAACCCGGGTCCTCAGAACTGTGAGGCTGACACTCTAACCAGACGTCCACACCGTGCCACCTTATTCTAAAATACGACTGTAAAATATATCTGACATTTTGCCCCCAAAAATGTTAAAGAAATATGAATATGTTTAAAAATATGGAATTTTTCTTCCCATGTCGCTTATAAGTGGCAATTCTCCACCAATCATCTTTAAATATTCATTCATTATTGTGCCATGTCAGACCAAGAAAATTATTGCATTTGTCGAAAAGGTATGACTTTTTACATAAGACTTTTGTTAAAAAAATCCCCCTTTTTTCCCCCCCAAAAATGACTTTTTTTGTGGAAAAATAATATTACATTTGGTCAAAAAAGTATCACTAGTCTCAGAAGACTGCTCTTGAAAAATGTTTTCTTGGAAAAAAAATGTCCTTACAATCTTAGTCTTGACTTTATTCGTATAACTTCACTCGAGAATAAATATGACTTTTCTTTATTTTCCCTTTATTCTTCAAAAAATAGATGCTATTCTTATTCAGTAATTCTTTTTTTTCCTGGTAAAATTACAACTTCAGTAAAATAGTACTTTTTTGTTATTTTTTTTACTAAAAAAAAAAAAAAAAAAAAAAAAAGGAAGAGTATTTAATGCAGGATTTTTCATGCCATGTTGCTCCATTGATCATCAAATACTCAGCAATTATTTTGGTATGTCAGCGCAAGAACACTATTTGTAAGATGTGACTGGCACATCCATGAAAACACACGCACACAAGCTCACACGCGTACACACACACATACACACACACACACACACACACACACACGCGATGTGTCCTTGTGTGACAGCGGTAACAATCCATCCATCCATCCATCCATTTTCTGAGCCGCTTCTCCTCACTAGGGTTGCGGGGGTGCTGGAGCCCATCCCAGCTGTCATCGGGCAGGAGGCGGGGTACACCCTGAACTGGTTGCCAGCCAATCGCAGGGCACACAGGAACAAACAACCATTCACACTCGCAGTCACGCCTACGGGCAATTTAGAGTCTCCAATTCATGCATGTTTTTGGGATGTGGGAGGAAACCGGAGAGCCCGGAGAAAACCCACACAGGCACGGGGAGAACATGCAAACTCCCCACAGGCGGGGCCGGGGATTGAACCCCGGTCCTCAGAACTGTGAGGCTGACGCTCTAACCAGTCATCCACCGTGCCGCCTAACAATCCATCAATTTGCATTTATTCACAAGAGAAACAACAGGTTTGCTTTGCTTTCATTCATTACATTCACAGACACAGACACAGACACACACACACAAACAAACACACAGGAGGAGGGGGCACGATTCCACTCAACCTTGACGAGGCACCTCAACGCTTCCATTAGAAAAGATAAAAAACGACAACTCTCATTCTTGGTGTGTGTTTGTGTGTGTGTCTGTCTGTCTGTTTTAACCATTGATCATCTTGTGGACAAATATGAGACAGGACGTCTAAAAAAAGTAATTTTTTTTGGTACGTTTATCAAAAATAGGAGTGCTGTGTCCCTAAAGCAAAGTTTATTCAAGAATAAATTCCACTTTTCATTCTGGAAAAACAAGACTATTCTTTAAAAAGACGATATTCTTTATTCTCATAAAACTATAATTTTTTTCCCGGTATTAACAGTAATGAATCATTGATTTATTTTTAGGGTGACAAGAGGACTTTTTTTTGTTAAACATATATGACGTTTTGTTAAAAACCTTTGACAAAAAAATATGAGTTTTAATGAAAAAATAATAATTTGCATACCATTTTGGTTAAGGGGCTATGAACTGCACAACATTATTTTCGAGCGAACACAACATTGTTGACTTTGGAGCAGTTGGTGTAGTCATCGAATTAAAGTGGACTCGAAGCATTTTAAAGGCTTTCACATGACTTTTAAGAGCATTTTCTTTCGAAAAATCAAGATGTTGATTGTACCTTAGCAACTAGGTTCCGTGTGAGCATATGAGGAGGGCCGACCGGCTGGCATCATCCATGCATCCATTTTCAACACCGCTTATCCTGGTTAGGGTCGCGGGACGCTGGAGCCTATCCCAGCTGACTTCGGGCAAAAGGCGGACTACACCCTGAACTGGTCGCCAGTCAGTTGCAGGGCACATATAGACACGGACAACCATTCGCACTCACATTCACACCGTCACTGAGTGGGAACTGAACCCATGCTGCCAGCACCAAAGTCAGGCGAGTGTACCACTACACCATCAGTGACTCGGCTGGCATCAGTCCACCTTAAATGTTTGATTAATAGCAAGAACGACAATAAAAACTGCAAAGTTACAATCCTTCCCACCGGTAATTTTTTTTGGAGGAAGGGAAGCAGATAAATCCTGCAGCTAAATGTCAAATTTGCTATAAAAATAAATTATTTAAAATTGCTTTCCTTTCAGCTGACATGCACACACACACACACACAACACACACACACACACACACACACACACACACGCACACACACACACACACACACTAAAAAGAATAGCTAAAAAAACTACCAAACTAAAGGAAATCTACAAATTATCTAAACTTGAAAAATGATTATTTAATAAAATATCAACCATCACATCTCATTCTGGGTCACCTGGGGGTCTGGCGCAAGGCATGATGAGGAGGGGCGCTGAGTTGGTCCTGGCACATCTGTGCTAGTCTCTTGTCTGGTTGCTCCCCTTCTTTGCCCGGCCAGTCCTCCAGTTTTAATGCATCATGCACCCATCGGTGGAGGGAGGGCAGTGTCGGGCTGGGGAGGACACTTGAAACAAGTGTTCCTGCACCCCAGCCTGTTCCCTGGCCCGCCTTGGCTATCCCCTGCTGATTTTTGCACTACATACATTCACACATCCTTTGGAGAGCTGGTTGATGTGGGTGGGGGACACAGTATGCAGGGTCATGACAGCCCCGTGTCTGTCCCGCCTCACCCCCACCAGTCTTCCCAATTTTAATGCATGACACCCCACGACACATGATCACGGTTCAGGGACAAGGGTTGTCAGTTGGGGACCTGATAACCATAGTAATAGGGTGGGAGGTGGGTATTCATATGTCCCTTGGCTTGACCCCTGGGGCTTCCCCCCCCCCCCCCCCCCCCCCCCCCCTCAAACAACCCCTTTCAGTTGTCGGGCCACGGGGAGATGGTGGTCCCCCCTCGCTCTTTGGGTCCCCGCCTTCCTCTCCCCTCTCCTGGCGCCCTTGTCCGTCATTGCTCGTGGCAGGCGCTTGACATTAGCTTGCTGTTGACGGGCTGTGGCCTTTTCAGGTGGTAGCTGGCTCCTATGTTGGGCCCTGTGGGTCGTTGGGGCCCCCATTCTCTCTGAGGGTGGCGGGGGTGGTGGCAGCAGTGGGGCACGCTGGGTGGGGGGCGGGGAAATCTACGTGTGGAGTAGTGGTCCTGTCCCCTTGCCCTTCCCTTGGGGACTGGTCAGGGCCCTGGGTCCTTGGGAGTGGGTGGTGTCCCCCTGATTGGATCCCCCACAGGATGGGCGCGCTGGCTGTATATACTTGTGTACTTAATTGCGAAAAAAATATATATTTTCAATAAATAATGTATCTTTGTTCCTCTATTTATGCCAGTGAGGCATAATGACAGACAGAACAAATGAATGGTCTTCTATTCGATGGCAGGAAGTAAATACAATCACTAATGTATCCACTTTTTGTGACATTTTTATTTGTTGGTCTGCCGTGAGATTTATCAATTGCAAAATATGTTCCTTGGCTCCATAAAGGTTGGAAATCACAGTCAGATTGTGTATTCTGATCAGTCAGGTCAAACCAACATTACATGACAGAAATAATGGGTGCTACCTTACTGTAATTAAATTACTTTATTTTTAATTAAATTAATTCACCCACACCGAAACTTTAGAGCATGATTCGACAGAACGGCGGTATGTTTACATACAACCATTTGTGCTTCCACTAGCTTGCTGGGCTACATGTTGCTTGCTTGCGAGCCGTATTGTATTAAAAGTACGTGAACATACCTCAAGCAAGTCTTGTCCAAAGCACCGGTGACCACCAACACACGTTTTCCCCCATTTTGTCCTTAGAATACAGTCGGCGCAATCCACTCTTGTTGTCGTTGCATTTGAGCTGACAAGATAAAGCCCAATGATCGTAAAAAACAGGATGCGGTGGTATCGGAATACAAGATTTTATTGCAGTAGGCTGACAGTGAAATCGTGAAAGAGCAAATTTGTCTTGTAGTCTGATCCGGGCATTAAGTGTTGTCTGTCTCACACGTGTTGTCTGTTCCACACCGCCGACATGTTGTTGTTTCTTTTTAAATAACTTTATTGGTCGTCAGATATTTCTAATACTATGTCAAAAGACACCCGATAAGGCTAAAAATAAACTAGGTTTTTGATTCAAATATACTGTGCACGATGGCCACGCAGAGTAAATGTCTTTTGCGGAGACGATCAATGACGCCATTGATTGGAGCGGCGAATTATGACATTAAAGCCGATCAGCATAAAATGCTCAATATCAGCCGATACCAATCAGCCCGATAAAATCGGTGTATTCTAAAATAAACAGAGAGAGTATTTCAAACTCCCCGGAAAGATAGGAAAAAAAGAAAAATATCAACTATAAAATTACAGTAAATCCCCAAATTATATACTTTTCGAAATTATTATTTAAATATATTCTAAAACATAATGAAAAACTATTATGAAAAACTACAAAAATACATAAAAATGATTCGTTTAAAAAAAACTTCATATATTTTTTAAATGCACATGATTTTTAAATATAAAATTAATTTGTTAAAAAATATATACAAATATTTGAAATATAAAGAGTTAGTTTTTTTTTAAATCTACAAAAGATTATTTGAAAATATTGTAAAAAAACATGAACTATAAACCTAAAACCAATTAGATATTAGAAAAATTATATCTAATATCTATTCGGTTTTAGAGATAATATATCTAATATCTAAATTATATTTGCATAATTAAATCATATCAAAATGATGTCAAAAACTATCCCAAAATTATTTTGAAATACACAAAATAATTTTAAAAGATTTTAAAACTCATTGACTAATATATATTAAATTATGCAAATATGTAAAATTAATCCATTTAAATTATCTACAAAAATATGAAATGTAAAATTCTCTCAAAATTATTGAAAAAGTATATTTTTTAAAATCTACAAATAATTAATAAACGTGTTTTAGTAGTTATAAAATAAACTTTTCAATTAAAAAAGTATTCCAAACAGACCCAAAGAAAAATAAATACAGAATCTTAAAAAAACAAATAAAAACATCTTAAAATAATTAACTCAAAACAAATTTAAAAGTATCAAATAAGAAAATTAACAAAAAGTAATCAATAAATTATCTACCTAAATGCAATTATAACCATTACCACCCAACAGTAGACAATTATTGTTGCACTTTTTTTTTACATCCCATTTTGGCACGGTGGACGACTGGTTAGAGCATCTGCCTCACAGTTCTAAGGACCGGGGTTCAATCCCCAGCCTCGCCTGTGTGGAGTGTGCATGTTCTCCTCGTGCCTGTGTGGGTTTTCTCCGGGCACTCCAGTTTCCTCCCACATCCCAAAAACATGCATTGTAGGTTAATTGACAACTCTAAATTGCCCGTAGGTGTGAATGTGAGAGCGAATGGTTGTTTGTTTGTATGTGCTCTGCGATTGGCTGGCAACCAGTTCAGGGTGTACCCCGCCTCCGGCCCGATGATAGCTGGGATAGGCTCCAGCGCGCCCGCGACCCTAGTGAGGAGAAGCGGCTCAGAAAATGAATGGATGAAGGATACATCCCATTTTATGGCATACCAGAAATATGGTTACTTGCCTTATAAATGGTAACTTTATTTGCTATCCACCCACACACACGGACTCATGCACGCACAATTTAATGATAAAATACAGGTAACCGTACTATGTAGCGTGACAGGCATGTGTGAGAGGCGTAAAACACACTAAAGTAAATTATCTGTGCTGCACACAGCAGCAAAGAAGAGAAAAAGAGGTGTCGTGAACAGAGGTAGTGCTTAAATACAAAACCCATTAATCCTTCTGGTGGAGACGCTTCCCTCCCCAAAAAAGCATTATGGAGTTTTGCAGGAAGGAATAAAAAAAAAAAGAAAAAAGAAAAGGAACATGATTAGAAATGGGCAGCAAAATGCATGACACCTGTTTGAGAGAACCTGTGAGTCAGTGGGCTAAATGCTCCAAAATTTAGCCATTAGTTATCAAGTGTGAAATATTGTGTAAATAGTGTAAATATTTTTCAGAGAAATTAATAAAGACCCCCCACCCTCCAAAAAAAGAGGCTCTCATCTGGACCCTTGTGGACCACCCTTTTTTAAAGGCCAAACATTTGCATCTATCTTGTGTGTGTGTCAATACATTCATGTGTGCAAGATGTCCTGAGCTCTGACTTCACTCTGAAGGAACTAACGACTGCAGTGAATCAGTTGAACTATGGTAAGGCCCCAGGGTTGGACGGAATACCAGCGGATTTCTTTAAGCTCTCTTCTGGAATATAATCGGGATAGACTTGTTGGAGGTTTTAAGGAGTCTTTTAAAAAAGGGACTCTCCCAGCTTCCTGTCAGTGTGCGGTGATCTCCCTTCTGCCCAAAAAGGGGGATTTAGAAGAAATGGAGACCTTTATCCTGACTATGTACAGACTATAAAATGTTGTCCAAGGTTTTAGCAAACATTGATATTGTAATCTGTGCAGACTGCATTCCAGGGACATCCTTGTTGGACAATTTATTCTTAACGAGAGACATTTTTGACGTGACAGTGTTGATGTGGGCATCATTTTCATTGATATAGAAAAAGCTTTTGATCATGTGGATCATTGTTTTTTATTTTTCACATTGCAAGCATTTGGAGTTGGGGAGCTTTTTCTATCATGGGTGAAACTGCTGTTCAGGAGTGCATTTTGTGTAGGTAAGGTTGGGGGAGGACTGAGCAGACCAGTATATGGTCAGGAGAGGGATTTGGTAAGGCTGCCCTATCTCGGGTCTACTGTACAATTTTAGTAGCGAGGCTCTGCTATTTAGACTTGGGAAAAATCTGAAAGGTCTGTGTCTGCCAGAGATGACTTACAGCCCCCCGCCCCCAGTAATGACACCTTATGCTGATGATATTAATGTAATGGTCCCCATAGAGGCACTGAGAGAAAGTCTAACGCTGTATGAAAAGGCCTCCTCAGCTAAGGTAAATTGGGAAAAGAGTGAGGCATGCTGGGTTGGTAATCCAACACAGGCGACTGCAAGCTAAGTTGTCTAGATGGAAATGGTTGCTACCTCAGCTGTCCTACAGGGGAAGAACTCTGATTGTAAACAATCTCGTCGCATCTCTTTTGTGGCACAGACTTCAGGTGTTAGCACCCATTAAATGATTAAACAGCTACAGAAGATGCTGGTGGACTTTTTTTGGTCTGGTCATCACTGGATGAGAGCGTCAGTCCTGTATCTCCCTGTGACGGAAGGGGGGCAAGGCCTTATAGACATTGCCTCCAGGATGGCTGGTTTTCGTTTACAGACGGCACAGAGGCTGTTGTACAAAGACTCAATTTGCTGGTCAGCCGTCGCTCGTCTGCTGCTCCGGAGGGCCGGACGGCTAGGTTATGACAAACATCTGTTTCTGCTGTCCTCTAGCTCCGGTTTGGATGGACTGTCACCTTTTTACAGCTCTGTCCTTGATGCTTGGCAGACTTTGGACTTTACTCGAGCCTCTGCAGAGCCTGGATTGTGGTTGTTTGAAGAGCCATTATTCAATAACAGTTTTCTACCTTTGAGTGCCTTTTTGTCTGACACAATGAGAAGCGCTTTCAGGGAGGCAGGGATTGTGATGATGGGACACTTACTGAGGACATGCCCAGAGACTCTGGCTGAGAAGACTGGTGTTCACTCCAACCGGGTTCTACAGGGTCTGGTGAAGGCGGTGTGGCAGTCGGTGTCAGAAAAACACCAGGACTTTATCCGGAACAGTGATTAGCTCACCAGTGGAGTGAGGGGGCTGGGTACGTTTTTCCTCCTCTTGGCGTGATTCCTGCTGGTGGGGAATGGAGGGAGCAGTGTGGAATCGTACTGTCCCTAAAAACTCCAAAACTTGGGAACTTCAGCTCCTGTAGTGGAAAGCAGCTGTATGAGAGCTGTGTAAAGGTGCTGAACAATGGATCACTCACTGGAGTCAGAGAGTCGAGGTGGACAGAGGTGTTTGGTTCAGAATTTTCCCCAAAAGGAAGCTGGTGGGTCCTGTATAAACCTCCTGTTGAAAAACGGATGGGTGACAGAGGAGGTTGGGGAGGTAATCTAACACAGAAGACAGTGTATGGTCTTCATGGTGGCCTTACATGGAGAAATAGTGGGTTGAAGATTCTAGGTATTTATCCCTGTGACGACAAGATGGCTGCTAACAATTGGGAGGGAGTGCTGGGGAAAATGCAGGCTAAGTTGTCGAGATGGAAATGGTTGTTACCACAGGAGTCCTACAGGGGAAGAACAATCTCGTCGCTTCTTTTCTGTGGCACAGACTTAAGGTGTTAACACCCCCACCAGGACTGATTAAACAACTGTAGAAGCTGCTGGTGGGCTTCTTCTGGTCTGGCCATCACTGGATGAGAGCGTCGGTCCTGTATTTCCCTGTGAAGGAAGGGGGTGGCTTATAGACATTGCCTCCAGGATGGATGCTTTTTGTTTACAGGCAGCACAGAGGCTGTTGTACAAAGACTCTCTCTGCCGGTCGGCAGTCACTCATCTTCTACTTTGGAGGTCCGGATGGCTAGGTTACGACAAACATCTGTTCCTGTTGTCCTCTGCCCACAGTCGAGATGGACTGTCACCTTTTTACAGTTCTGTTTTTGATGCTTGGGAGACTTTGAACTTTACTGGAGCTTCTGCAGAGCCTGGATTGTGGTTGTTTGAAGAGCCACTATTCAGTAATGCTTTTCTACCTGTGAATGCTTTTTTGTCTGACACTATAAGAAGCGCTTTCAGGGAGGCAGAGATTGTGAAGTTGGGACATCCAATGAGGACATCCCCAGAGACACTGGCTGAGCATACTGGTATCCACTCCAACCGAGTTCTACATGGTCTGGTGAAGGAGGTGTGGCATTCGCTGTCAGCAAAACAGCAGGGGCCTCATATACAAAAGCTGCGTATGCACAAAAACGTGGCGTACGTTCTTTTTCACTGCAAAGTTCAGATGTATCAAGAGTGAAATGACCATGGAAATGTGCGGTGCCTCACGCCAACTTCATGGCTGGCGTACGCACGTTTCTGCAGCTGTTGGTGCTGTGGCGACACTTAGAGGTGATGCTGGGAAACTGTTTAATAAATCTGCAGATCAGAGACACATGAACAACTAGCAATGATGAACAATTCATGCCCGACAACATTTGATTTCAACAATGTAAAAGAAGCAAGGACTCGGAATTCACTTGTTGACCAGTGTATTTGATGAATCACTGGTATTTGTGAGGATGCCTATAAATGGATCAAGGAGATCATTTATGCTTACAATCTCGTGACTCCAGCACAGCACGGGTGAGGACACGGCCAGTCAGGCGGGCAGCAGCAGCCGGTTATTGTGGTTTAAATGCGTCGGAGACGCTGGGAATGCCGGAGGTGACGCCAGGAACGGGGGATGAATCCTCCGTGTCTGTGACACCAGTGATGCCAGCACCAGAAGAAAAAGAATACTTTTAATTTAATTTGAACATTTACATCAGTTGCATATGATTCTTCTTCTTCTTTTCCTTTTGGCCTGTCCCGTTAGGGGTCGCCACAGTGTGTCATCCTTTTCCATTTAAGCCTATCTCCTGCATCCTCCTCTCGAACACCAACTGCCATCATGTCTTCCCTCACGACATCCATCATCCTTCTCTTTGGTCTTCCGCTAGCTCTCTTGCCTGGCAGCTCCATCTTCATCATCCTTCTACCAATATACTCACTATTTCTCCTCTGGACATGTCCAAACCATCGAAGTCTGCTCTCTCTAACTTTGTCTCCAAAACATCGAACCTTGGCTGTCCCTCTGATGAGCTCATTTCTAATTTTATCCAACCTGGTCACTCCGAGAGCGAACCTCAACATCTTCATTTCCGCCACCTCCAACTCTGGTTCCTGTTGTCTCTTCAGTGCCACTGTCTCTAATCCGTACATCATGGCTGGCCTCACCACTGTTTTATAAACTTTGCCCTTCATCCTAGCAGAGACTCTTCTGTCACATAACACACCTGACATCTTCCTCCACCCATTCCAACCTGCTTGGACCTGTTTCTTCACTTCCTGACCACACTCACCATTGCTCTGGATGGTTGACCCCAAGTATTTAAAGTCCTCCGCCCTTGCTATCTCTTCTCCCTGTAGCCTCACTCTTCCCCCACCACCCCTCTCATTCATGCACATATATTCTATTTTACTTTGGCTAATCTTCATTCCTCTTCTTTCGAGTGCATGCCTCCATCTTTCCAGCTGCTCCCTGCTTTCACTGCAGATCACAAGGCAAATAATGCATCTGTGGTACTCTTTCTAGGCATGAAACCATACTGTTCCTCGCAAATACTCACTTCTGTCCTGAGTCTAGCCTCCACTATTCTTTCCCATAACTTCATTGTGTGGCTCATCAACTTTATTCCTCTGTAGTTGCCACAGCTCTGCACATCACCTTTGTTCTTAAAAATGGGCACCAGTACACTTTTCCTCCATTCCTCAGGCATCTTCTCACGCACTAGAATTCTATTGAACAAGCTGGTCAAAAACTCCACAGCCACCTCTCCTATATGCCTCCATACCTCCACAGGAATGTCATCAGGACCAACTGCCTTTCCATTTTTCATCCTCTTTAATGCCTTTCTAGCTTCCCCCTTACTAATCATTGCCACTTCCTGGTCCATCACACTTGCCTCTTCTACTCTCCCTTCTCTCTCATTTTTCTCATTCATCAACTCCTCTAAGTATTCTTTCCATCTATCTAGCACACTACTGGCACCAGTCAACAAATTTCCATCTCGATCTTTAATCACCCTAACCTGCTGCACATCCTTCCCATCTCTATTCCTCTGTCTGGCCAGCCTGTATAGATCCTTTTCTCCTTCTTTAGTGTCCAACCTGCCATACATGTCATCATATGCCTCTTGTTTGGCCTTTGCCACCTCTACCTTTTCCCTGTGTCGCATCTCAATGTATTCCTTTCGCCTCTCCTCGGTCCTCTCAGTGTCCCACTTCTTCTTAGCTAACCATTTTCCTTGTATGAGTTCCTGTACTGTGAGGGTCCACCACCAAGTCTCCTTCTCTCCTTTCCTGCCAGAAGATACACCAAGTACTCTCCTGCCTGCCTCTCTGATCACCTTGGCTGCAGTGGTCCAGTCTTCTGGAAGCTCCTCCCATCCACCGAGAGCCTGTCTCACCTCTTCCCGAAAAGCTGCACAACACTTGTCCTGTCTCAGCTTCCACCACATGGTTTTCATCTCTGCCTTTGTCTTCCTAATCTTCCTCCCCACCACCAGAGTCATTTTACACACCACCATCCTATGCTGTCTAGCCACACTCTCCCCTACCACTACCTTACAGTTGGTAACCTCCTTCAGATTACATCGTCTGCACAAGATGTAATCCACCTGCGTGCTTCTCCCTCCGCTCTTGTAGGTCACCCTATGTTCGTGCCGCTTCTGGAAAAAAGTGTTCACTACAGCCATTCGCATCCTTGTTGCAAAGTCTACCACCATCTGTCCCTCCAAGTTCCTTTCCTGTATGCCGTACTTACCCATCACTTCTTCATCACCCCTATTTCCTTCGCCAACATGTCCATTACAATCTGCACCAATCATGACTCTCTCTCTGTCTGGGATGCTCAGAACTACTTCAGCTAGCTCCTTCCAGAATTTCTCTTTCACCTCTAGGTCACATCCTACCTGTGGGGCATAGCCACTAATCACATTATAAATAACACCATCAATTTCAAGTTTCAGCATCATTACTTGATCTGATACTCTTTTCACCTCCAAGACATTATTAGCCAACTCTTCTTTTAAAATAACCCCGACTCCATTTCTCTTCCCATTTACACCATGGTAAAATAATTTAAACCCTGCCCCTAAACTTCTAGCCTTACTGCCTTTCCACCTGGTCTCCTGGACACACAATATATCAACCTTTCTCCTAATCATCATGTCAACCAACTCCCGAGATTTTCCTGTCATAGTCCCAACATTTAAAGTCCCCACATTCAGTTCTAGGCTCTGTGCTTTCCTCTTCTCTTTCTGCCGACGAACCCGCTTTCCACCTCTTCTTCTTCTTTGACTTCGACCCACAGTAGCTGAATTTCCAACGGCGGCCCGCAGGTTGACGGTGCCGGTGGGGGACGTTGTTAACCCGGGCCACGACCGATGCTATATGGAATTCTTTGGATGAACGCTCATATTTGTTTGGCAAGGTTTTAAGCCGGATGCCCTTCCTGACGCAACAATCTGCATTTATCCGGGCTTGGGACCGGCCTATAGTTTGCACTGACTTGTGCCCCCCATAGGGCTGCATTCGGTTTCATATGATTAAATTCTGTTAAAAAAATTTTTTTTTAAGAAGTATATTATGTCATTTTAACACATTTTAATCATGTGCAACCGACTTGTTCAAATTAAGTAAATTCAAATGACTCCTTTTTTTTCAGTGAAGGACGCTGGAGGAATCCTCTGCGTCTGTGACACTAGAGACACCGGGAACGGTGAACGAATCCCCCGAGCATGGAGCACGTGGCTGCGACTGCGTGTGCTCTCCTGTGTATTAAAATAATAAATTGATTAATCAAACAGGAGTCAAAGTTTTTGATATCCTTCTATCCATCCATCCATCCATTTTCTGAGCCGCTTCTCCTCACTTGGGTCGCGGGCGTGCTGGAGCCTATCCCAGCTATCATCGGGCAGGAGGCGGGGTACACCCTGAACTGGTTGCCAGCCAATCGCAGGGCACAAACAAACAAACAACCATTCGCACTCCCAGTCACACCGACGGGCAATTTAGAGTTTTCAATAAATGCATGTTTTTGGGATGTGGGAGGAAACCGGAGTGCCCGGAGAAAACCCACGCAGGCATGGTGGAGAACATGCAAACTCCACACAGGCGGGGCCGGGGACTGAACCCGGGTCCTCAGAACTGTGAGGCTGACGCTCTAACCAGTCGGACACCGTGCCGCCCGATATCCTTCTATTTGAATTCAAAAGATTTATTACAAATACCAAACATACAGCATTTACTCATGAACCTTAATCTCATAGGGCTGAGTGTAAGTTAGTGTATGAACACATTTGTTGTGAGTTATAAAATACATGGTATTTACCTTGTGGGGTAATCAGAGTCAGCCACGTGCTACCACCACCCCTGAGAAAGCAGTATCACCCATGATCGCAGTGACTCTTTCCTCAAACGGGGTGAGGCCCTCGGCCACACTTTTGCGGTGGGCAGCTGTCCTCTGCTTCAACTCCACCTTAATGTCTGACCACTTCTTTTTTAGCGGAACGCTGTTCTGACTCCACAGCATTGACAGCCACACACACGCTGTCCCATTCACTCCTCTTCCGCTTGTTGTTAACGCCGGAGGACAGCGTCCCAAAAGAGGATTTTCTTGCGCACCTCCACTTCATTGAGCAACTTCACATTCAGATTTTTTTTTCTTCATTACCTTGCTCATTTTCCTTTTTTTTCTGATCATGCAGAGATCGGGATCTCAGGTGCAGGGCACATTCAAATATCCATCCATCCATCCATTTTCTGAGCCGCTTCTCCTCACTAGGGTCGCGGGTGTGCTGGAGCCTATCCCAGCTGTCATTGGGCAGGAGGCGGGGTACACCCTGAACTGGTTGCCAGCCAATCACAGGGCACACATAAACAAACAACCATTTGCACTCACATTCACACCTAGGGACAATTTAGAGACTTCAATTAACCTACCATGCCTGTTTTGGGGATGTGGGAGGAAACCGGAGTGCCTGGAGAAAAGCCACGCAGGCACGGGGAGAACATGCAAACTCCACACAGGCGGGGACGGGGATTGAACCCCACACCTCAGAACTGTGAGGCTGACGCTCTAACCAGTCGTCCACCGTGCCGCCATATTTAAATATGATTTGCATATTTAAATGTGGCCGTGGGCAGGGATGGGTCGGCTACTCCAACATGTGCGCTCAATTCTACGTTGATTGGGATGTACGAAGGAAATGTGTGTGGATTCATACGTACGCACAGATTCATACATTTGGATATTTTTGTGCGTACGACGTTTTCTAGATTTGAGCGTTACGCCATGTTACAGTAGGAAATCCATGCAAGTCTTTGCACATGAGGCCCCAGGACTTTATATGGAACAGTGATTTAGCTGATCAGTGGTGTGAGAGAGCTGAGTACATCTTTCCTCCTTTTGGCGTGAGTCCTGTTGTGGGGAAATGGAGAGGGCAGAGTGGAATCTTACTGTCCCTAAAAACTCCACAACTTGGGAACTTAAGCTCCTGTAGTGGAAAGCAGCTGTATGGAAGTTGTGTAAAGGTGCTGAACAATGAGTCGCTCACTGGAGTCAGAGAGTCGAGGTGGACAGAGGTGTTTGGTTCAGAATTTTCCCGAAAAGGCAGCGGGTGTGTCCTGTATAAGCCTCCTGTTGAGAAATAGATGGGTGACATCCAATGGAGGATTATACATGGAATATTAGGTACGAACAGATACAGAGCTCACTTTGACCCTGGCACTGGAGAAGGTTGTCCATTTTGTTTACAGGGAGAGACGATAGACCACTTTGTGCTTTTATGTCCCTGTTTGACTGGTCTTTTTAAAATGCTAAAGGAGTGGATGGGGTTTTGGGAGAGTTTTTCTCTTTCCCACTTTTTATCTTTGGACCAACTTAATCCAAAAAAAGAAAGAAAACTGTGGTGTTAATGAATTTTATGTTTGCTCGTGCAAAATTGGCTATATTGAAAAGTAGGAATAATAATATGGTTGGAGGTGGTTGGACTGATCCACTTTGCTGTCTGAGAGGGTTGGTGGCAGCCAATCGAAGGGCGCAGCATAATTTTTATACACTTACCAATAATGTGGATGCCTTTGTGGATATCTGAGCTATTGGAAATGTTTTGTGCTAAGTAGGTGAAGATGGATCACTGATGCTGTATTTTGAATTTTAAATTTTTTTCTGTGTGTTTGAGTGAAGTTTTTACTTCCTTTTTATTTATTTTTTACAAAATGTATATTAAAGTTTTTTGTTAAAAGGTGTGCTAAATTAAGTTTCTTGAAAAGTTAAAAAAGTCTTCCTCTTCTTTTCCTTTTCGGCTTGTCCCGTTAGGGTTGCCACAGCATGTCATCCTTTTCCATGTAAGCCTTCCCTCACTACATCTATCAATCTTCTCTTTGGTGTTCCTCGAGCTGTCTTGCCTGGCAGCTCCGTCCTCATCATCCTTCTAATAATATACTCACTTTGTACGTATGTACTCCACTGGACGTGTCCAAACCAGCGAAGTCTGCTCTCTGTAACTTAGTCTGCAAAATCATTTCTAATTACGAATCCTACCCAACCTGGTCACTCTAGAGAGGACCTCAACATCTTCATTTCTGCGACCTCCAGCTCTGCTTCCTGTTGTCTCTTCAGTGCTACTGTCTGTAATCTGTGCATCATGGATGGCCTCACCAGTGTCATAAACTTTGCCATTCATCCTAATACGAAAAAAACCCTCATCATAGTTATCTGTGGAACATAAATCAGGGGTTAGTTCATCTGCAAATAAAGTGAATAAACAAGTTATTAGAAAAAAAGGTATAAAATTCTTTTTGAACAATATTTTAATTTCAATTTAAAACGTAAAAATGATGAACAAATAAAAAAATATAAAATATTGTCAAGTAATATACACTATATCTACAAATTATGTTTAAAAACATCTGAAGAGGGCGCCATGGTGGACGACTGGTTAGAACATCTGCCTCACAATTCTGAGGACCCGGATTCAAATCCGGCCTCGTCTGTGTGGAGTTTGCATGTTCTCCCTGTGCCTACGTGGGTTTTCTCCAGGTGCTCCGGTTTCCTCCCACATTCAGAAAAACATACATCGTAGGTTGATTGACATCTCAAAATTGTCCATGTGTGCACATGTGCGTGCCTATGGTTGTTTGTTTCTGTGCGCCCTGCGATTGGCTGGTGACCAGCTCTGGGTGTACGCCGCCTCTTGCCCAGAGTCTGCTGGTATAGGCTCTTGCAGTCCTGTGACTTGTGAGGATAAACAGTATGGAAAATTGAAATCTAAAAAGATAAAAGCAATTGCAAAATATTGTTTCAAAAACGTTTGTGTAATGCCAAAAAATATATCAAATTATTATTGAAAAATCTTCAAAAAAAATTATTGACATTTTTTTCTCAAAATATCATTAAAAATTAATTAAACAGCATCTACAAATTATCAAACAAAACTAAAAATGTCAAAGAATTGTAATAACTCAAAACAATAAAAAAAACAAAATATAGTCCTAAAAATATTAACTAACAAGTATACACTAATTAGTAATACTGTACTGTAAAGAATATTCCCAAATATTGAAAAAAAAAAAAAAACATTTACAAAAAAGAAATAAAATTCATTTTTGAAAAAAACAATCTGAAAATATTATTTTCTGTATTATCTACAGATAACAGAAAATATAAAATATAACAACACATAACATCCAAAATATTTTCCTAAAAATACTAGATATTATTGACTTATTAATATAAATGACATAAAACTTAACTAAAATCATTATCTAAAAAAGGAAGAAAAATCCAGACTTTTCTTCATGAATAAAGTTTTAAATCTAAAAATATGCTTATAAACAAGCACATTTTTGCTGTCCTTTTTCTTTATCTTCACATATATTTTTAAAACATACTATTTCATGACATACTTGTACTTTTTTGTTGCATTTGATTATATCCATCCATCCATTTTCAACACCGCTTATCCTGGTTAGGGTCGCGGGGCGCCGGAACCTATCCCAGCGGACTTCGGGCGAAAGGCAGACTACACGGCAGTCAGTCGCAGGGCACGTATAAACACGGACAACTATTCGTACTCACATTCACACCGTCACTGAGTGGGAACAGAACCCACCCTGCCTGCACCAAAATCAGGCGAGTGTACCACTACACCATCAGTGAATTCGCATTTGATTATATCTTTTTCATTAAGCACATTACCTGTCTTCACTAATTGGCTGGGAGAAGTCACATGTTTGTGTGTGTGTGTGTGCCTTTGTGTGTAGTGTAAACACTATGGCACAGAAAAGAAATGGAGCAGCAAAAAGTCAGCTAGCGTCGCTGTCGTTATATAATTAGTATGTCAAGCATCGGAGGCCCAAAATAGCGCAACTGCCTGGTCTGGGGTGGGGGGATCCCAGGGGGGTTATGGGTTAGTGTCGGAGGGAATGGGGGTTTAAATTTTTTGTCAAAAAATAAAGATAATATAGGTATTTTAAAATAATTTTTAAACTTATTGTCACAATATCAGTAAAAAATGCCAATTTGCTTTCTAAAATTGGTGTTTCTTATTTCTTTCTTTGTAGATTGTCCTGCTTAGTTTAATTTATTTTATTTTTTTTCTTGTTTTCCAAAAATGTTCAAAAATGACATGGGCAAGTTTGCTCCTAAGCTTATTAAATTATTATTTTAAAATACTCTAAAAAATATGAGTTGTTAAATATCACAAAATGTAATTAGTTAAAATATAAAAAACAATAATATCCCAAAATATTGACTCTAAAACTATGCTACAATCATTAAAAAGTAAATATTTATCCATCCATCCATCCATTTTCTGAGCCGCTTCTCCTCACTAGGGTCGCGGGCGTGCTGGAGCCTATCCTCGCTGTCATCGGGCAGGAGGCGGGGTACACCCTGAACTGGTTGCCAGCCAATCGCAGGGGACATAGAAGCAAACAACCATTCGCACTCACAGTCATGCCTACGGGCAATTTAGAGTCTCCAATTAATGCATGTTTTTGGGATATGGGAGGAAACCGGAGTGCCGGAGAAAACCCACGCAAGCACGGGGAGAACATGCAAACTCCACACAGGCGGGGCCGGGGATTGAACCCGGATCCACAGAACTGTGAGGCTGACGCTCTAACCAGTCAGTCACCGTGCCGCCCGATATTCTTCTATTTGAATTCAAAAGATTTATTACAAATACCATACATACAGCATTTACTCATGAACCTTAATCTCATAGGGCTGAGTGTAAGTTAGTGTATGAACACATTTGTTGTGAGTTATAAAATACATGGTATTTACCTTGTGGGGTAATCAGAGTCAGCCACGTGCTACCACAACCCCTGAGAGAGCAGTGTCACCCATGATCGCAGTGACTCTTTCCTAAAACTATGCTACAATCATTAAAAAGTAAATATTTATTTAAAAAAAAACTATATACAAATGACTACTTCACAATATTTAAAACTCATTAAAAAATAGTAATGTACAAATTATGTTTAAAAATGTGCCTCAAATATGAAATCTAAAAATTATAAGGGAAAATGAAAGATTATTAACTACAAAATATTCAAAACATATTACATAAATAACACGATAAAAACTAAAAACACATACAAATTACCTAACCTGACCCAACCCAACCCAAAATTATTTGACTGAAAAGTAAAATGTTCACCATAAGATAGCTAAAAACAATTCAGAGAATGGCTGCCCACCAACATTCACCATCCAACCTGACAGAACTGGAGAGGATCTCAAGGAATGGCAGAGGATCCCCAAATCCAGGTGTGAATAACTTGTTGCATCATTCCCCAAAAGACTGGTTGGAAAAACCAGAGCGAGCCTGGAAAACGAGCCTGGAAAAAATAAAAACGAGCTCAGAACAAAGGGGCTTCGGCCTTTTATGCACAGGAGCGAGAGGGGCTGGCCAAGAGACCAAAAGAGAGGCAGACCGTGCCTCTTAGTATTCATTTTCATCCTTGGATTATTTGTGGTTTTAAACCAGTGGACATAAAAGATTAATTAATTCATTCCCAGCTCCTGGATTGTCACTCACTCCCTGGTTAATCTGTACAATGAGTGTTTACATTTTATGTGGTGGCTGAGATCACTTAATATTTGTGATGTGACATTTGTGTTGTGTGAGGTGAAACATCTCATCTGATTCGGTTGACAAACAGATTTGACATTAGACCTGTGGCAAACAATCATTAGTGACTGGTGTGCTGATTTATACTGGGAGCATTCATGCAAAGTTCATAAAATATCAAACAGACATTCAAATTTGGTGAAATCTATGGCACAGCTCGCGGCTGGCAGTATTTCTCCACCGTCAGCGGGTATCGCTTGTGTTCCATCAATTGTCCCAGAGGGCCTTGCATGCATTTCAAAGGAGCAAATGGTCCTTTGAACTCTATTTGGAATTACTTTGAACAGCGGGTTTACCAAACCTTTGGTCGGTATCTTGGTTCTGCGAACCAAGGGGGTCTTTGATGACTGAAAGCCCAGGTTTCTAGGGAAGCTGTTAATTAGTTTAAGGTCCAGGTGACATCAACCATGGTTCTTGTGACCGTCTGGCTCAGCGGGGCAGATGGCAAGAATGCAGAACTATCAGACGTTGGGGGTTGCTGGTGCCATCTTGATCACGTGTCCATTACAAGGACGCGATCTTTGTTATATTTAGACACACACGAGACGTTTTAGAAATACATAATGCTACTAACCTGGTTTAGTGGAAAGCAAAGCATTTAGGGATTATTTTAAGGTTATCACTGCAAGTGTTGGTGTGATACGCTCACTTGACCAATTCATTAGGTAGGCAAAAGATAATTTTGTTTCCAATGTTTTAAGCCACTTGAGGAGATAAATAAGTTGAGCAAAATATTAGAAAGCTGTCATTGGAATGTGATTCAAGAATGACACGACAAAGAACATCTAGTCTTATACTGTCTATCCTTTAAAAACAACAGTAACTGTCCCAATACTTTTGTCCTAACCTTACATTTTCATCACTTTGAATGTTTTGGGACTGCTCTTGTTTGACTCAACATTCAGCCATCATTTATTACAAAAACCCTTAGCCCCAGGGTGCCCCCCATTAAAATTGGTCGAAAACCGCCACTGGCAGGTGTCCTAATAAATTTGTCCGAAAAGCCAATTTTTGTAACTTTTTAGGTCTTCCAATACTTTTGTCCAAACACATTTTATTCACTTTTTCGCTTCCTGTAGTTCTCCCAATTTTCCATTTACTTCTGAACAAAAGTCCACTTTCTGACATCTTGTAAGTGTCCCAATACTCCCCCCCCCACACACATTTTCTTCCCCTCTATGACTAATAACAGCATCTGTTTGTCTCTTCATCTTCACATCCCCACAGTTTAAATAAAAAGCCTACAGCAGTCTTCCCCCCGGAGAGTAAAGGAAGTCAAATCAATTGTAAGCACCATTGGATCAGCCCTCCTCCCCCACACATACTTCGCCGTCATGTGTGGTCATAGTTCACGTTATCAAGTGTCAGGAGCAGACATTGATAGAGATGTTTGTTCTACTTCGTTGAACCTACAGACCTACTTATAACACACAAGCCCACCCCACCCCCACACACACAGACACAAACATACATGCACACACACACACACACGCATATACACACACTTTATTGCCAGTGTGCAACACCGTTAAATAATTGACTGTCTTTTATTTTCTTGATTGATTTATTGTTTTATTTTAAATAAATGGAGGACTACAACAATGCGTCACAGTATAGCAATCCAGCAATGCTTTGATACTATGCTAATATGCCCTCTAATGACTGAGTCTAGATTGTCTCGCTAACTGTCGGTGTTCCAATACTTCTGCCCAAATTGACAGTTTATATCCTATAGGTGTTCCAATACTTTAAGTTTCCTATTATGTTTGTTCAAATTCCACATTTTCTTCACTTCCTGTCCATGTCCCAATACTTTTGTTCACATTTTCTTCACATTTTCCTCTAGATGTCCCAATACCTCCATCCAAACTCCCATCTAATTTTCTGTACATTTACCAAGGGAAGTGTCCCAATACTCGTTTAAATTCCACATTTTCTCTTTCCGTAGGTGTCCCTATACTTTTATCGACATTTTCTTCACTTTCCTCTAGAAGTCCCAATACTTCTGTTCACACTTTCTTGCACTTCCTATGGGTGTCCCAATACTTTTGTCCAAATGTCCCCACGATGTACAATCTCCATGTAGTACTTGACTAATTGTAGAAGACATACGGCCAAACGTTTACGTAACGATCGCCGCTGGCCGCCCGCCATCGCTCGCATTTGGGCCGTCAAACAGGATGATGGATGGAGGCTCGCTCCCACTTATGGTTCTGCCAGACATGACAGACGTGACGCGGTCACACCTCAGCCAGAAGGATTGCTGACTTTGTCTGAGGGCGTCAGGTACATGAGTTGCTCTGCTTACATTTAAATAACAAACAAAATGTTATTACACTGTTTGTAAAATAGACTTCATATTGGGACAATCAGCAGACAATCAGTGAATGATTCACTAGTTGTCCCAATACTTTTGTCCAAGTGCCACATTTCTTCACGACCTGTAAGTGTCCCAATACCTTTGTCGAATTTGTATAAGGAAAATGTTGCCATCTTATGAGACTCGTCATATTTATTTGAGAGATACTTCATGAGAATTAAGTCAAGATAACCAGATTTAAACAAATGATAAATGAAATGAATGTAAAAATGTAAATCTTTTTACGTTAAAGTTGAAATTTGGATTTGATCTTATGAGCATAAAGTCTGAATCTTTCAATAATAAAATCTTCTGACAAAAAGAAAATCTAGAATTGAGTTGAATTTTTTTCCAGTAAAAACACCATATTTTATTGAGGAAAAAAAGTCGTAAAGTGACCAATACATAATTTGTTGGAGAAAGTCAATGTTATGAGAACAAAACCGGATTAGAAAAAGGCCAAAAATTAACAAATTGAGTGGCTTCAGTTCAAATTTGGGCTCCACACATTTGCAGAAAGTCAAATGAGCGTCTCACCCAAACTCCCGTCTTTTTCCCACATTGGCGTCCGTCCGAGCTGTCTCACGCATCATGAGCCAAACATGGTTCCACATGACTGCATGTGTCTGAATTAAACCTGGATGCCTCTCCTCATCCTCGCTGCCGCCACCGCCTGGTACAAGTCGCCAAGATTTAGCACTGATTTATTACGTACTGGTAGAATTCTTCGAGGAAATAACAAAAAACAAAAAGCTGGATTTGTCAGCAGAGGCCGAGGGACTTGCGGCCGCATGTCTTGGACACTTGGGTGAAGAGAGGGGCGGAGCTGTCAACTAATCACCACCTGGTGGTGAGTTGGCTCCGATGGAGGGGGAAGATGCCAGTCTGACGTGGCAGGCCCAAACGTATTGTGAGGGTCTGCTGGGAACGTCTGGCGGAATCCCCTGTCAGAAGGAGTTTCAACTCCCACCTCCGACAGAACTTTGCTCATGTTCCGGGGGAGGCGGGTGACATGGAGTGTCCCCCGCCATGTGGACCATGTTCCGTGCCACCATTGCTGAGGCGGCCGACCAGAGCTGTGGGCGTAAGGTGGTCGGTGCCTGTCGTGGCGGCAATCCCCGAACCCGTTGGAGGACACCAACGGTGAGGGATGCCGTCAAGCTGAAGAATGAGTCCTCTCGGGCCTTTTTGGCCTGTGGGACTCCTGAGGCAGCTGATGGGTACAGGCTGGCCAAGCGGAATGCAGCTTTGGTGGTCGCTGAAGCAAAAACTCGGGCATGGGAGGAGTTCGGTGAGGCCATGGAGAAAGACTTCCGGACGGCTTCGAGGAAATTCTGGTCCACCATCCGGCGTTTCAGGAGGGGGAAGCAGTGCACCATCAACACTGTGTATAGTGGGCATGGGGCGCTGCTGACCTCGACTTGGGACGTTATGAGCCAGTGGGGAGAATACTTCGAAGACCTCCTTAATTCCACCGACACGCCTTCCCATGAGGGAGCACAGTCCGGGTTCTCTGAGGCGGGCTCTCCTATCTCTGGGGTTGAGGTCACCGAGGTGGTCAAAAAGCTCCTCAGTGGAAAAGCCCTGGGGTGGATGAGATTCGCCAGGAGTTCCTCAAGGCTCTGGATGTTGTAGGGCTGTCCTGGTTAACACGCCTCTGCAACATCGCGTGGACATCGGAGAGAGTGCCTCTGGATTGGCAGACTGGGGTGGTGGTCCGGAGGGTGTGTTCCAAGTACAGGAGAATCACACTCCTCAACCTCCCTGGTAAGGTCTATTCAGGGGTGCTGGAGAGGAGGGTCCGCCGGGAAGTTGAATCTCAGATTCAGGAGGAGCAGTGTGGTTTTCGTCCTGGCCGTGGAACAGTGGACCAGCTCTATACCCTTGGCAGGGTCCTCGAGGGTGCATGGGAGTTCGCCCAACCAGTCTACATGTGTTTTGTGGACTTGGAGAAGGCGTTCGACCGTGTCCCTCGGGGGGTCGTGTGGCGGGTGCTTCGGGAGTATGGGGTACCGAACCCCATGATACGGGGTGTTTGGTCCCTTTACGACTGGAGTCAGAGTTTGGTCCGCATATCCGGCAGTAAGTCGTACTCGTTGCCGGTGAGGGTTGGACCGCCAACTCTCACTGGAGCAGTTCACATCTGAAGGTGAAGGGGCTGGGATGAGAATCATCACCTCCAAATCTGAGACCATGGTCCGCAGTCGTGAAAGGGTGGCTTGCCCTCTCCAGGTCGGGAATGAGATCCTGCCCCAAGTGGAGGAGTTCAAGTATCTTGGGGTCTTGTGCACGAGTGAGGGAAGAATGGAACGGGAGATGGACAGGCGGATTTGTGCAGCATCTGCAGTGATGCGGACTTTGTATCAGAATCAGAATCAGAATCATCTTTATTTGCCAAGTATGTCCAAAACACACAAGGAATTTGTCTCCGGTAGTTGGAGCCGCTCCAGTACAACAGACAGTCAATTTACAGAACACTTTGGAGACATAAAGACATTGACAAAAAACAATTGTGCAAAAAGATGCCGAGTCCTCTAGCACTTAGAGCAGTTCGAATGACTAATATTGCAATAGTCCGGTGCAATGACCATTGTGCAAAGGGCGCTGAGACTTCAAGGAGTGTATGCGGTTTAAAGTGACGAGTAGTGCGATCATCTGGGACAATGTTGGTTGTGCAAATGTTACAGATACTCCTCAATCAGTGTGCAAATGGAGCAGATGCTACTCTGGCATGAGTGGCCAGTATATGCAAATAGTGCAGCATGGTGAGACAAGTACAGTGAGTGCACGAGTAATACATAATTGGCCCCACAGAAATGTGACAACGAACTCAAGTCAAAAAATTGCCAGCTTATTGTAATGGAATGATAGGTTAGGTGTTTAAGAAGTTGATCGAGAGAGGGAAGAAGCTGTTGGAATGTCTACTAGTTCTAGTTTGCGTTGATCGGTAGCGCCTACCTGAGGGAAGGAGCTGGAAGAGCTGGTGACCGGGGTGCAGACGGTCCGTGAGGATTTTGCACGCCCTTGTCTTAGTTCTGGCAGCGTGCAAGTCCTCAATGGTGGGTAGGGGGGGTACCGATCCGTTGTGGTAAAGAAGGAGCTAAGCCGAAAGGCGAAGCTCTCGATTTACTGGTCAATCTACGTTCCTACCCTCACCTATGGTCACGAGCTGTGGGTCGTCAGATGAGGTGGCTGGGGCATCTGATTCGAACGCCTCCCGGACGCCTCCCTGGTAGGTGTTCTGGGCACGAACCACCGGGAGGAGACCCCGGGGACGACCCAGGACACGCAGGCGAGACAACATCCTTCAGCTGGCCTGGGAACGCCTCGGGATCCCCCCGGAAAACCTGGATGAAGTGGCTAGGGAGAGGGAAGTCTGGGCGTCCCTGCTAAAGCTACTGCCCCCGTGACCCGACCTCGGATATGCGGTAGAAAATGGATGGATGGATGCGTCTTTATGTTATTTTAATGAAAACGTCATAATTTTCATGACTTTTTTTTCGAGACAAGAAACTCATATTTATTTAAAAAGTAATGTCATTTTTTTTCAAGAAAATAATACCAATCGAAAGAGAATAATAATAATAATAATAATTTCTGAAAAAGGTGTGGTTATGGAATATAAAGTAGAAGTTTTAGGGGATTTTGAGGTGAGAACTTACAATTTTAGAAGAATAAAGTTTTTGTCCAAGAAAAGATATTTTTTTTGTAGAATTAAGTGATAAAAGTACAACAATCAAGTTGCAGGTTTTTGCGGAGGAAAAAGGCTGCGGAGTTTTTTTTTTTCTTAAGATGCCAAGAGGTGAAGAAAATGTGTCAGCTGGAGTTGATGCTGCAGGGCACAGAGGAATGCTTTGCACACTTTTACATTTGAATTGGCAATCTTTGATGTGGTCTCCAAATGTCAACAGATTTTGCATTAGTGGTACAAATATTGATTTATGTACAGCAGTCACCATCACGAGGACGACATGCCGTCGTCTAACTCAGCCGCTTTTCACCACATAGCCAAAACAAAACCGAAAGTCGGAATCTTACCAGAGTAAAAAAGTCAAAACTCAGATAACTAACAAGTTGTAATCTTACAGCAATAAAGTTCTATTTATGTAGGGGGAAAAAAACACATTTAGAGGGAAACAGTCGGAAACAGTAACAGTATGACTAGATTGTCATGAGAAAAAATGTGTAATATTTTGAGATCAAACCCATATTTTTTCTACAAAAAAATTCTGAACCTTACAGAACAGTTGCACATTTTACTAGAATAAAGATTTTTTGGGAGGAAAAAATAATGTGAGAATTAAATCCTGCTTTTTTTTTTAACAAAATGTTGAAATCCATATTTTTAGAAGGGTAAAAGTAAAATATTTGTGCATCTTTCGAAGCTCAAGATGTGCTTATTTTTAGAAAACATAGTTGTACTTTTTCCAGAAAAAAAGTCAGTTTGAGGTAAAATGTAAACAAAAAACTAAATCTGATGCAATAAGAATGAAGATGGATTTACTCAAGCCAGACTTTTTGGAGGAAAAAAAAAACATTTTATTGAGAAATGAAAAGAAAGATTTTATTTTTTTTCAACAAAATTTCAAAATTGTGGCACAGTGGCCGACTGGTTAGAGCGTCAGCCTCACAGTTCTGAGGACCTGGGTTCAATCCCCGGCCCTGCCTGTGTGGAGTTTGCATGTTCTCCCCGTGCCTGCTTGGGTTTTATCCGGGCACTCCGGTTTCCTCCCACATCCCAAAAACATGCATGAATTGGAGACTCTAAATTGCCCGTAGGCGTGAATGTGAGTGCGAATGGTTGTTTGTTTGTATGTGCCCTGCGATTGGCTGGCAACCAGTTCAGGGTGTAGCCCGCCTCCTGGCCGATGACAGCTGGGATAGGCTCCAGCACCCCCGCGACCCTAGTGAGGAGAAGCGGCTCAGAAAATGGATGGATGGAAAACGTAAAAATTCACATTTTGTACAAAAAAATGTTTTTTAAGAAAAAAAGGCTTGCTCTTTCGAGACTCAAGTTAGATGTATTTAAGAGAAAGAAATTGTATTCATTTCTAGAAGAAAAGTCGGTTTTGGGGAAAAAATTCCAATATTTTGACAAAAAATGTGTGTTTGTTGAGAGAACAGTCACATTTTTAATATAATAAAAAATAAAAATATAAATACAATTTGATGAAAGTCAAGTTGGGAAAAAGAAATATAAAAATTACATTTTTTCATCAAATTTCTCCAAGGGAAAAAAAGTATAATTTTCTGATGAAAATCCAATTGGGATTTTTATTTTTATTTTTTTTAGAAAAAATATATAATCTAAGAGTATTAATTCATATTCATTTACGAGACCAAGAAAACGTTCATGTTTGTGTTGAAGTTTATGTTGAGTACATTTGCACAATTCCTGAGAAGAATGACGTTAGAAGCATTTCAATCCTCAATAAAAAAAAAAAAGAAGAAATCTTTGTCGAGCAGACTTGAAGAGACTGTGATGTTGTGCCAATCCATTTAATTCCGATGAACCTCCACCACCACGGCGTCCGTCACTGAGAGCGAAATGCTCGGGTTTGTTGGCACGCGTCCACGCAATCAGCGGTTCCTTCACTTTGACGCTCGTCACATTCGGAGCCCTGTGAAGGGCCGGCGGCAGCTCGTTATTAAAATGCTGATTTATGACCAGCCTGCGAGCACCAACCCAACACTCGAGCACCTCACAATGATGCAACATTCCAAAGGTACAATTGAGACACTGACAACAAGAGTGGGCTATCTCCGTTTTTGTCAGTTTCAGGGAGATTGATTCCTTAAATTCTTGTGGCTGCAATCAAATGTGGGGAAGGCATAGCTTGGTGATTCATATCGAAGTGATTACTCCTTCTGGATAATTGTTTGTCCAGAAATTGTAAAATAAAATGTAAAATATCTCTCACCTGATCAAACTGAAGAGGATCTGCAAGGAGGAATGGCAAACGATCCCCAAATGGAGGTGTGAAAAACTCATGGCTACATGAGCTCAAAAGGGGGCTTCTACTAAATACTGAGCAAAGGGTCTGAATACTTATGACTGTGTGGTATTTCAGTTTTTCTTTTTTAATAAATCTGCAAAAAATTCAACAATTCAGTTTTTTTCTGTCAATATGGGGTGCTGTGTGTGCATTAAGGGAAGCGGCTCAGAAAATGGATGGATGGATGGATGTTTATATTCTTAGAATAAAGTCACATTCAAGAAAATTTTTGTAATCTTACAAAATTAAGGGTTATTTTTTAAGTAAAAGTCATACCTTTCTAGATAAAAACACAATATTTTGATAGTGAAGTCTACTAAGTTATCTTTCCGACATGTTAAAACACAGTGCGTGCGTGTGTGTGTGTGTGTGTGTGTGGGTGGATGTGTGCATGCAATTGTGAGCATGTGTGCTTACGTTCGCACGCACAGCAATGCTTGAACAGGTTAGTAAGGTTCAGCGGTCCAAATTGCGATACACACCCAAATGGAAGGGTGGGGGGGGGGGGGACTAATTAGAAAAAGTCTTTGAGGGTGCGCCTCATCAAAATAGTTCCTGTGTAATGCAATCACATGATATCTATCTGTCTGTCTGTCTGTCCGTCCGTCTGTCAAATCTATTTATTGTTGTCCCCTGAAAGCTGGCAATGAACTAATTTCCATCCATCCATTTTCTGAGCCGCTTCTCCTCACTAGGGTCGCGGGCGTGCTGGAGCCTATCCCAGCTATCATTGGGCAGGAGGCGGGGTACACCCTGAACTGGTTGCCAGCCAATCGCAGGGCACATACAAACAGACAACCATTCGCACTCACATGCACACCTACGGGCAATTTAGAGTCTCCAATTCATGCATGTATTTGGGATGTGGGAGGAAACCGCAGTGCCCGGAGAAAACCCACGCAGGCACGGGGAGAACATGCAAACTCCACGGATTGAACCCGCGACCTCAGAACTGTGAGGCAGACGCTCTAACCAGTCGGCCACCGGAATAAACTAATTAAAATAAAATAAAATAGGTGCAACGTTTGCACATTACAGATATGTATGAGTATACTTCGACACTTGCTGAGGCAGTGATGACGACAAATGAAACAACTGTAATTATACAAAGATATGAAGAGAAATAAGATAAAAATGTAATCAATGTGTTTGCAGGCCGGCCGGCAGCCGGACGAATGCTGATTTATGAACTAATTTAAGCGGGACAGATTGATCTTCCTTGCAGGACCACGAACAAGAGCAGGATGGAGAAGAAGAGAGAGAGAGGACCAGACCACTCTTAATTGTTTAGCATGAGAGCACAACCTACATGTTGCTTTTATTTGGAGCCTTTCTCTAGCAGAGTGATAAGAGTGATAAGGACTTTACTTAATGCCTCTGAGTCAGCTGCTATCTTAGTGCTAACATGCTAACATTTGCTACGCTAGCATATAGCAAGACAGAAAACTGAGGACAGAACGTGTTCATGTCCTCAATGAGCTGAACATTTGGATGTTGTGTCATCAAGTTCAAGGGAGTTTCATGTACTGTATGCACACTATGGTGTTTCAAGTCAGGGTTGGCTTTTAAATCAGCATTTAAAGACAGGTTAAGGTTTCAAACTAGGATTAGAGTTGCAAATGAGGGTTTAAAATTGAGTTTTCAAGCCTGTGGGAGTTTCAAATTAGGGTTTCGAGTCAGAATTAGGGTTTAAACCCAGGGTTATGGTTCCAAATACGGGTTTCAATCCTGGGTTAGGGTTTCAAATACGGGTTTAAAGTTGCCAAAGTTGTGTTCCATGACTGGACAAAGCCAATCAGTTAATTGTTCATCAGGATGTCACTTGACAACACACACACACACACGCGCGCACGCACACACACATATTAAAAGCAGTCATTAGTCTAATGCACGACACGCTTTTACATGAAGAAGAAACAGGATGTCGGTGATGGAAGGCCGACCATTGAGCAATGACAAAAATGCATTAGCAACAACAGGAAGAGGAAGAGGAAGATGAAGATGAACGAGGCCGTTCATTCATTATTATCATAATAATGAATGAATTTTATAGAATAACTATAACCACTAAATAAACTTGATATAATAAAACTCAAAATAAAAATAAAAATAAATAAATAAAAAACATTTCATTTGCAGGAACTCTCAAACCATAGAAACCGTGTTGTTGTTTTCTGTTTTAATTTTTGATTGATTGATTGATTGATTGCTTTATCACTACACTAGTGCAATGGCAACGAACTCAGTAATGCAGTAGCACAAAGACAAGACAGTATGAAGCAGCTCTGCGTGAGCGTCACTTCTGTCATCATCTTCTCGATTTATGCTGCAGACGATGTGCCGAGCGCGTAAACCGTCAGATGACGGCCATCGCGCTGAAGCAGCTGTCAGCGACGTCATTGGCGTGCGGGACATTTTGCTGTCAGCGTCCGGCCATCATCATGGAAGCGTCCGACGCAAACGTTGAGCTGCTGCTCAACTACGACGAGACAAACGGCAAGCATCAGCGAGCGGCAATCGTACTTTTTATTGTGGGGAAGAGTACCAGCCTTGTTTGAAACCCTAACGCTGACTTGGATCCCTATCTTGAAACCCTAACCTCAATTTAAAACCTTAAATAACCCTAACCCTGATTTGAAACTCTACCTTGATACCCTAACGCTTGTTTGAAATCCACATTTGAAACCGTAGACATTGGTTTAAACCTAAAGGTTGACTTTCAAACCCTAACTTGATACCATAACCCTTGTTTGAAACCCTAACCCGGGTTTGAAACCCTAATTTGAAAACCCAATCTTTAATTGAGACCCTAACCCCGATTTGAAACTCTACCTTGATACCCTAACGCTTGTTTGAAATCCACATTTGAAACCGTAGACATTGGTTTAAACCTAAAGGTTGACTTTCAAACCCTAACTTGATACCATAACCCTTGTTTGAAACCCTAACCCGGGTTTGAAACCCTAATTTGAAAACCCAATCTTTAATTGAGACCCTAACCCCGATTTGAAACTAACTTGATACACTAATACTTGATTGAAACCTTAACATGACACCATAACCCTTCCTTTAAATCTTAACACTAACCCTGGTTTGAAGTCCTAATCTCTGTTTAGACTATAAATTGAAATCCAAATCCTCTTGAAACACTAATATTAAACCCTAACCCTAGTTTGAAAGCCTAGCCCTGACTTAAATTCTTAACTTTAAACCCGCACCCTGGTTTGAAACCCTAAATTTCGTCCTTGTCGGAACTGCCCTGATTGAAAATGGAATTTTTCAAATATTATTTCTCTTCTTGGAAAGAAGAGTGAAACTTTTCCACGTGGAAGACAAAAGTAGGCTGACATTTTGCCCCACATTTTCCCTCACCCTTTACCCGCCGTCTTGAAATATTTCTCCTCAACCTCGAAATGAATGTTCTTCCCTTAAAGCGACGCACGCTGGCTTCTTCCCGCTTTTTGATAAGACATTCTCTCTTCTTTTTCTTTCGACGTGCACAATCAGAGCGCTCGCCTTCGTGTACCTTCACTCGGAAGGACAGGGAGCGGAGAATTCCTATGAGGCCTCGCTTCGGGGAATCAGACGGCAGCGTCTTGTCTCCCCGCGAGGCAGCCGAGCGCCCGCGTGCGTTATCTCACGCACACACCTTCTCATTTTACACGCCGCAGTGAGCGCTCGCACATGTGGAACCAAAAAGTGAAAACATCCACTCTGCAGGCAAAAAAAAATATTCCACTTCAAACCAAAATGGGTGAGTTTTTAGGCACTGAGACTTTTTTGTGGGTGTGCTGATGACAGACAAGCTTGCTGAATTTCATGTTGCTAAACTGAATTGGGCTCAGGGGCAGAGTCTGCAAAAAAAAAAAAAAAAAAAAAAAAACTCAGGAGTACAAGTTAATCTTTGAAAGGCACCTTGAAAATTTTTACAAATTGACCCAAATGAACCCAAATGGCGGAGTTGCTGTGTCAGTTACGGCATGGATTCTTGAGACTTTTTTATGGGTCTGCTGATGATAGATGTGCCTACTGAATTTCATGTTCCGCAGGGAATCTGTCTCTGAGGGTTGAATTTTCAAAAAAGCTAGACTACTGATGTCAAGCCAGTTTTTGGGTGTTCACACCCATAATAAAATGCTAACGATACGATAAATTGCATATTGATGTTTTGTGCAAGCACATACGTACATTTCACTGGCAAACACACACACACACATACACAAAATGCAATTAAGTGTTAACTGATGGACCGCAGTCCAACAGTGACACTGTCTCCGAGTGTGTGCGCGTGTGTTTGTGTGTGCGTGTGTGTATACGTGTGTGCGTGTGACAAGTGCCAACAAGATCACGGCCCTGAGCGCAGCATTTGTACTACATGCCCATGATAGCATGATATTAGCGTAGCAGTTGGACACGCGCATACAAGCTGATGACTGGTGTCAGTTGATTGTGTGCATGATTAACTAAGTAGCAGGTGGAGGTGGCCGACTTTATGTTCTTTTGTTTTGTGCTACACAGATGTGACCACATTTTTCTTCTTCTTCTTCTTCTTTTTCTTCTGTGGTGGTGTGTTTCAGAGAAGTGTGAGGGAGAGTTGGAAGGAAAAATTTGTATATTTATGTAAATACATGTTTTCTCACAGTGTGATTATTGTATCTTCACGGTGTATGCTTTTGTGTATTAATAGAGGTTAGGGTTTTATTCCCCGGAAGGTTTTGTCCGTGCCTCGTGGTGAGGATGGCGCCGCCTGAGACGCCACCGTCTCTGAGGCACGGCGTGCGGATTGTGCCACAGCCTAGCTTCACGGTGGAGCAAGTGCTGCTGGCTGTTGGCGAACAGGTGGGATATATGCATATCTCACATGCATCCCGGATGAATTAAGCGGTGGTCGTGTTTTTTAAGCAACAAAAATATGAAACGGAATTTATAGAGAATGGATTAATTCTAAATGACGAGTTTATCCCAGTTTCCCCGCTGGCCGTACCGTCAACACGGATCACTGTTTCGGGCGTCCCTCCGTTTATTTCGAACGAGGCGCTGGAACGGGAGCTGAAGCGTTTTGGTAAGTTTGCTAGCGGATTTCGTAATGTTGGGTTAGGATGCAAGAATGAAAAACTGAAGCATGTTCAGTCTTTTAGACGACAGGTTTTCATGTTTTTAGACTCTCAGACGCAGACGTTGGATGTTTCTTTCCGTGTTCGTCATGAGGAAGGAATGTATATGGTGTATGCAAGCTCGGGAAGCATCAAATGTTTTGAGTGTGGAGATGTTGGTCATAAACGGGTGGCGTGCCCGCATAACAATGCTACAGTGAGACCTGCTGCTGTTGACAGCCCCGAGGATCATGCCCAGGCAGGTCCGGTTGTGGACGGGGTCGTTGACGTTGAGGAGCGGCCGGCTGAGCCTGACTCCGTTGGAGTGGGCCCTATGAGTGTGAATGCCGTCTCGACGGCGGAGGTACCCCTTGCTGAAAACCGTGGATCGGTGGCGGCGAAGGTAGAGGGACGACGTGCTATTATTGAGAATGATGAAAGTATTATAGAACAGAATAGTATTGTTGATCGGATGAAAATGGCACAGGCTAGTGATGTGAGACAGCAGCTGAAGGCTGCTGACAGGGTAAACACTGATGATGATACAGTAGACCAGGTTCAGCATGGGGATGGTAGCCAGGCTATGGGGCTGGAGACTGATGGTGACTCTGATGGTGCTTCAATTGCTGACAGCGTTTCCCAGAGTAAGGATTTATACCCTTTGAAAGAATTAGATGAGTTTTTGGAGGATACATTCGGTAAAACGGTTGATTTACAAGAATATTTTCCAGATGTTAGAAAGTTTGTGAAGACTGTGAGTACCCTACAAAAGGTGATAGGAACAGACTTGCTTGATGACAAGAAGAGAGATCGCCTGAGGAAGCATGTGACTGCTGCTAGGAAAATTTTAAGTGGTAAAAGACAGAAAAAATTGAAAGTTGATTATTAAATTAGAAATGGAACTACAACACTGGGTGTTTTCTCTGCTGTTGTCTTTTGGCTGGTTGTTTTTCTCTCTCTTTTATTAATATGAATTCTTTACGAGTTGCATCCTTAAATATTAACGGGGGTAGAAATGCACAGAAGAGGGCGCTAGTGTTAGAAATCCTAAAACAAAAAAGAATAGATATCGCTATGTTGCAAGAAACACACAGTGATAATTTAAATGAAACGGACTGGGGGCTATGTTGGGGCGGTCAGTACGTTCTCAGTCATGGCTCTAATCTTAGTGCGGGGGTCGGTATATTATTTACTCCCACTCTTTGTGTTAATGTTTTAGCGATCACAGAAATAGTTGCAGGGAGGATTGTAATAGTTAAAGCAGAAATCCAAAACATTGTGTTTAAATTTGTGAATGTATATGCACCAAATTGCGGGTGGGACCGTTTGAGTTTATTCAAAGTACTAAAGGAAAATTTGGACAACTGTGATAAAGTAGAATGTGTTTTAGTTGGGGGGGACTGGAACTGTTGCACCGATCCCGCTATAGATAGAATAGGACAGGAGCTCCATACCCAGTCATCCTGTTTCTTGTCAAAGATGACTAAGGAGTTGGATTTAGATGATGTGTGGAGGACAAAGCATCCGACCGACAGACAATATACCCGAATGAAAGTTTTTGATGGTGTGGTTACTGCAGCCAGATTTGACAGATTTTATATGTCTGTGGCTTTTAACACCAGGGCAATTAATTGTCAAATTTCCCCAGTTGGGTTTACAGATCATCATTTGGTATTATTGGAACTAATTTTGTCCCACATGGACAAGCTGAAATCATTCTGGCATTTTAATGTCAAATTTTTACATGATTTTGTTTTTTGTGAAAATTTTAAATTGTTTTGGCGTAATTGGAGAGCCAAGAAAGAAAAAGTCAAGTGAAAGTGTTGCCAACAGTATGCACCCTTCCCTAGTATTAATACTAGGAAGGCTATAGAAAAACTAGAAGAGGACATTGAGGTTTTGGAGAGTGTGGCTGCTGAAAATACGGAGCAGTTAAATAAAAAAAGACAGCAGTTGACTTGTTTTCTTCAAGAGAAGGCTAAAGGAGCTCTGGTCCAGTCACATTTTACCACACTGAGGGACATCGATGCACCCACCTCCTTCTTTTTTAACCTGGAGAGATCTTTTGGACAGAGGAAACAAATGGTGTGCCTACAGCGGCCTGATGGGACGCTGACTTCAGATTCTGCAGAATTGAGAAGGCTAGCGGTGTCTTTCTACTCCAACCTGTTTGAGGCAGAAAGGTGCGATGGAAAGGCTACAGAGACACTACTTCAGGGTGTCCCTCAGCTGGGATCTGATGTACAAGATGTCCTGGGTTATGACATTACTCTGAAGGAATTGACGACTGCGGTGACCCAGTTGACCTCTGGTAAGGCCCCAGGTTTGGATGGAATACCAGCAGATTTCTATAAACACTTTTTGAATATAATTGGGATTGACTTGTTGGAGGTTTTCAAGGACTCCTTTGGGAGAGGGACTCTTCCAGCTTCTTGTCGGCGTGCGGTGATCTCTCTTCTGCCAAAAAAGGGGGATTTAACTTTGCTCAAGAATTGGAGACCTGTTGCCTTACTATGTACGGACTATAAAATTGTATCCAAAGTTTTGGCAAATAGACTAAAAGTTTATATGGACATTGTAATTGGTGAAGACCAGTCGTACTGCATCCCTGGCAGATCTTTGTTGGACAATTTATTTTTAATGAGAGATATTTTTGATGTGTGCAAGGCATACGGTTGTGATGTAGGCATTATTTCTATTGATCAGGAAAAAGCATTTGACCGGGTGGATCTTTCTTTCTTATTTTCCACATTGCGCGCATTTGGAGTTGGGGAGCATTTTGTATCATGGGTGAGACTCCTGTATGAGAGTGCATGTTGGGTAGTTAAGGTTGGGGGAGGACTGAGCAGACCAGTCGTGGTCGGGAGAGGGATTAGACAAGGCTGTCCTAATTCGGAACTATTGTATAGTTTTGCTATCGAGCCTCTCCTATTGAGATTTAGGAAAACCTTGAAAGGTCTATGTCTGCCAGAGATCACTTATAGCCTTCCCATAGTCGTGACAGCCTATGCTGATGACATTACTGTAATGGTCCAGTGACACGGGGACATAGAGGCACTGAGAGAAAGTCTAACGCTGTATGAAAAGGCTTCCTCAGCTAAGGTAAATTGGGAAAAGAGTGAGGCATGCTGGGTTGGTAATCCAACACAGGCGACTGCAAGCTAAATTGTCTAGATGGAAATGGTTGCTACCTCAGCTGTCCTACAGGGGAAGAACTCTGATTGTAAACAATCTCGTCGCATCTCTTTTGTGGCACAGACTTCAGGTGTTAGCACCCATTAAATGATTAAACAGCTACAGAAGATGCTGGTGGACTTTTTTTGGTCTGGTCATCACTGGATGAGAGCGTCAGTCCTGTATCTCCCTGTGACGGAAGGGGGGCAAGGCCTTATAGACATTGCCTCCAGGATGGCTGGTTTTCGTTTACAGACGGCACAGAGGCTGTTGTACAAAGACTCAATTTGCTGGTCAGCCGTCGCTCGTCTGCTGCTCCGGAGGGCCGGACGGCTAGGTTATGACAAACATCTGTTTCTGCTGTCCTCTAGCTCCGGTTTGGATGGACTGTCACCTTTTTACAGCTCTGTCCTTGATGCTTGGCAGACTTTGGACTTTACTCGAGCCTCTGCAGAGCCTGGATTGTGGTTGTTTGAAGAGCCATTATTCAATAACAGTTTTCTACCTTTGAGTGCCTTTTTGTCTGACACAATGAGAAGCGCTTTCAGGGAGGCAGGGATTGTGATGATGGGACACTTACTGAGGACATGCCCAGAGACTCTGGCTGAGAAGACTGGTGTTCACTCCAACCGGGTTCTACAGGGTCTGGTGAAGGCGGTGTGGCAGTCGGTGTCAGAAAAACACCAGGACTTTATCCGGAACAGTGATTAGCTCACCAGTGGAGTGAGGGGGCTGGGTACGTTTTTCCTCCTCTTGGCGTGATTCCTGCTGGTGGGGAATGGAGGGAGCAGTGTGGAATCGTACTGTCCCTAAAAACTCCAAAACTTGGGAACTTCAGCTCCTGTAGTGGAAAGCGGCTGTATGAGAGCTGTGTAAAGGTGCTGAACAACGGATCACTCACTGGAGTCAGAGAGTCGAGGTGGACAGAGGTGTTTGGTTCAGAATTTTCCCCAAAAGGAAGCTGGTGGGTCCTGTATAAACCTCCTGTTGAAAAACGGATGGGTGACATCCAATGGAGGATTATACATGGAATAATAGCTACGAACAGATACAGAGCTCACTTTGACCCTGGCACTGGGGAAGTTTGTCCTTTTTGTTTACACCCAGAGACTTAGTGCTTCTATGTCCCCGGTTGGCTGTTTTCTTTAAAATGTTAAAGGAGTGGGTGGAGGGGTTGGGAGAGGTTTTAACTTTCCATCTTTTATTTTTGGACCAATTTATTCCAGAAAAAGAAAGAAAACTGTGGTGTGAATGAATTTTATGTTTACAAGTGCTAAATTGGCTATGTGGAAAAGTAGGAAAACAAGATTGTTGGAGCTAGTTGGACTGATCCGCTTTACTGTTTGAGAGGGTTGGTGGCAGCCCGTTTAAGGGTGGAGCACACCTTTAATACGGTTACCAATAATCTGGATGATTTTGTGGATCGGTGGGCTATTGGGAATGTTTTGTGTTCAGTAGATGAATATGGATCACTGGTGTTGAATTTTAAATTTGTATTTTATTTATTTTGTGTAAATTTTCATTTGTCTTTGTTTTGTTTAATTGTTTCTGGTAATATATTTTTCATGTTTTTAAAGTAAATGCATATTGGGATCTTTTTTTTTGTCAAAAGGTGTGCTAAATAAAGTTTCTTGAAAAAGTAAAAAAAAAAGTATTCTTCTTCTTCTCCTCATAAGCAAACGTAATAAAAGTGTACATAAATACAACAACCTGTTGAACAGATGATAAAGATACAGTGGCGTGTGCGTGCGTGTGCATGTGTGTATGTGTGAGTGCGCGTGGGCGTAGCCCTGCAACATTCATCAGTCAACAAGAAGTAGGTCTTAGTGTCAGAAAGGTTGATGGTAATGGTGTGCATCAGTGGCTCTCAACCTTATTAGGGTGTTGGAATGTCTGCTAGTTCTAGTTTGCATTGATCGGTAGCACCTACCTGAGGGAAGGAGCTGGAAGAGCTAGTGACCGGGGTGCGGAGGGTCCGAGAGGATTTTGCACGCCCTTGTCTTAGTTCTGACAACGTGCAAGTCCTCAAGGGTGGGTAGGGGGGTACCGTCAATCCTTTCAGCAGTTTTGATTGTCCGTTGCAGTCGGAGTTTGTCCTTTTTTGTAGCAGCACCAAACCAGACTGTGATGGAAGAACACAGGACTGATTCGATGACCGCTGTGTTGAACTGTCTCAGCAGCTCAGTTGGCAGGTCGTGCTTTCTCAGAAGCTGCAGGAAGTACATCCTCTGCTGGGCCTTTTTGAGGACGGAGTTGATGTTGGTCGCCCACTTCAGGTCCTGAGAGACTGTAATTCCCAGGAACTTGAAGATTTCGACAGTTGACACAAGGCAGCTGGACAACGTGAGGGGCAGCTGTTGGCGAAGGATGTCTCCTGAAGTCCACGATCATGTCTACAGTCTTGAGCGTGTTCAGCTCTAGAAAACTGTCCTTTTCAAATCTGCAGTAGAAGGTGTTCAAGTCGTTGGCTAGTGTGCTATTGTTCTCAGCTTGGAGCGATTGTCGCTTGTAATTAGTCAGCGATTGGAATGCATGGCAGACTGATTTAGAGTTTTTCCAACTTTGCTGCATAGTTCCTCTTTGTAATGTTAATTTATTTAATCAGCTGGTTTCAAGCTCAATTATACAGGGCCCTGTCCCCGCTCTGATATGCATCCTCCTTAGCTTGGCGAAGCTGCTTAAGTTTAGCAGCGAACCACGGCTTGTTGATGTTAAATGTGCGAAATGATTTTGTTGGTACACACACATCTTCACAGAAACTGATATAGGATGAAAGATTGTCCGTATATTAATCCAGGCTGCCAGCTGAATTTTCAAAGACACTCCAGTGTCTGCAGTCTAAGCAGCTCTGAAGTTCCATCTTTGCTTCATTGGTGCACTTTTTCACTGTAGGCTTCGCGCATTTAAGTTCTTGCCTGTACGTCGGTATTAAGTGAATTAAGCAGTGATCAGACGAGCCCAGGACTGCACGAGGTATAGCACGGTATGCATTTTTTACCGTAGTGTAGCAGTGGTCTAAAATGTTATTTTCCCTGGTAGGAGAGTCGATGTGCTGCTTATATTTAGGGAGTTCGTGGTTGTGTTTAGGTTTGTTAAAGTCCCCGAGAATAATGAGGGGTGAGTCCGGGTGTTTTTTTTTCAATTTTGTTGACTTGTTCGGTGAGCGTTAGCAATGCGGTGTTCGTGTTAGCTTGAGGCAGAATGTAGACTCCAGCCACGATGAATGATGCGAACTCACGCGGCGAGTTGAATGGCTTACAGTTCAAAAGCAGCGACTCCAAATGCAGGCTGCAGTGTGTGCTGAGCTCTGTGACGTCCGGACACCATTTTTTGTTGATATAGAAGCATATCCCGCCGCCGTTTGTTTTCCCCGATGATTCCATGTCGCGGTCCGCTCGATGAATATGGAAGGCGGGAAGCATGACGGCGCCATCGGGTACAGCGTCGCAAAGCCAGGTCTCCGTGAAGCACATGGCGACAGTACGGCTGAAGTCTTTACTGGTCTTTAACAGAAGATGAAGCTCGTCCATTTTGTTGGGTAGAGCGTACATTCGTGAGGTGGATCGACGGGAACGCCAATCTGTATCCTCTCTTGCGAAGTTTCACTTGAATGCCGCCACGCTTCCCTCTGTGGCGCCGCTTCCGCCTCCATGCGCTGAAAACCGCAGACGCCGCTCCGGTGAGTAACTCGGGGAAAAAACTGAGCGGATTTGCGAAATTTGGTGACAGAAAGTCCGGAGTAGCCTCCTTGATGGTTAGCAGGTCTCCCCTTGTGTAAGTGAGTCGTGTAAGGTCTCCAAAGATGGACGAAAAACACAAAAACAAAAACAATACTAGAGAGCGCGCTACCGAGGTGACCACACTGGTAGGCGCCATCTTAAAACTCCAAACTCCAAAGAACCAAAACAACCACTATTAATATTGTGTATGTCTCATTGGGCAGCACTTAAGACATTGGAGTCCCTGGGTAGATAAATATGACAATGGCAACACATAGAAACTGAAATCTGATTGGACGGAAAAAAAAAAGAAAAAAATCTAACCCATAAACTACTGGAAGCTGGGAAGTCAAGAGAATGGCTATTAAATAAGGGTAATAGACTGTTGAGAATAAATTAATACAATTTCATTTCAGTTGTAAATGCAGGATCGTGGTTAGACCAGCAGGGAAAACCTTGAAGGCCCTGACTGTGTGCCACTGGCCGCCATTTATGAGTTCCCAATACTTTTGTCCAAACTCCATATTGTCTTCCCTTAGCTGTGCCAATACTTAAATGATCAGAAATCAGAATCAGAATGATCATTTCCTTACTTTTTAGTTCTGGTCGGTGTCAAAAATACACATTTTGTTCACTTTTTCATTTCTTGTAAATCTGTTCTACTGAATGTGTGTGTATGCGTTTTGTTTCGTGCCCCGCAGGTCACCAAGATGTAGATGGATCCCTGAGTGGAACAACCAGCAGAAAAACAATAAACGCTGCGTGCGTGCGTGCGTCCTCCATGTTTGTTGTCATCACACACCAGCCTGTTGAAAATGCTTTTCTTTTATTTGACTTTTAACTTTGTCTTACTGTGTGTTAGGGATGAACTCTGAAAAAATACAAGACTGAAGTCTTTTTTTTTGAAAAACTTAAAAAATATTATTGTTAATTTTCTTTCCAAAAAATATGACAAATCCTAAGATTACAACTTTTTTGAAGAACAAATTTGAGTGCATTCTTTTAATTTGTGACCTTTCTCCCCGAGAAATAGGATTTTAATGAAGTAATACTACAATTTCTTTTCCTAACAAAATTCGACGGGACTCCCATAATATTCTAGCATTTAAATAAAATAATTGATTTTATAATATAAGATTTTTTAAAATCAATTAAAACATCAAAGTTTAATCTCATTATTTACAATTCTTACATAAAAAAATAAAACTTTGATCTCATAGTAAGTATTACAACTACATTTTTTTTATGTCGTATTTTTCCCCCCTATTTTTTTTTTTTTTTTAGAAAATAATGACTTCAATCTTATAATACTACAACATTAGTTCAGAGAAAAACACAAGACTTTGATCTTGGAGTTTTCCCTCTTTATCTAGAAAAAAATATGACAATAATCTAATAATAACCCTTATTTCTGTATAAGAAAGAGATCAAACTTTAACCTCATAATACTATGGCTCACAAGAATTTGGACCTAAAAAAGTAAAAAAAAAATATTACTTTAATCTCACATTTTTGCCCCAACTATTTTCGAGAAAAAAAGGACAAAAGTCTCGTTATAATACAACTTTACTTTGTATTTGTATTAGACTTTTTTTCTTAAAAAAAAAAAAAAGTCTGTTCTTGGGCTTTCCCAATTTGTTTCTTGTAAATATACAACTTTAAATTCATTTTTTTTTCAGACTGTTTCCTAGACACAAATATTGAACATAAATGTTGTAATATTACAATTTCTTTAAAAAAAAAAAAAAAAGGATAACTCCAAGATCAAAGTCATACATTTTTGGCAAAAAAGTTGTAACATTATGAAATGTAAGTTGCATTTTATTCTAGAATAAAAGTCAAACAAATTATGCGTTGACAGCCACTTAATGGCAGCCCTATTTTAGAGCTAAGTATTAGCTTCACATTAGGATCTTCACGCTATGCTACGAATGCACAACAAAGAAATAAAACAAGACACTGATCCAATAAAAGTTTTTTTTATCCACTTTCCCATAAAAAATACATTCATACACATATTGAGCATTTTACAAAACAAAATAAAAACAAAGCATCACATTTGAGCATCCAAACAAGTCACGTGGCAAATAAAAAAATAAAATCAAATAATACTTGTGTATTTGCAAAAAAAAAAACAAAAAAAAACATTTGAACAATTTATTTATAATTTTTTATATATATTTTTAAACAACACCCACATGGGTTTTACTTGGTCCCCAGTTGAAATAAGGGCCTTCTTAGAAAATTTCTGCAACAAAAACACTTTTTGCTTTGTCAACCTCTCCGAGTGGAAAAAAAACAAAGGAAGAAAACAAAGAACAATGGCCGCCCTCGTGTTGTTAAGGATGAGTCGTACGCTTGTTGGGTTACAACAAGTCATGTCTTTGTCACCATAAAAAAAGAAATGTCTTCGCCAATCTGCAGTCAACTCCCGATTCAAGATGGATTTAATTATTTATTTATTTTTTTTGGGGGGGGGGGGGGGGGTTTACATGGCAACATTCATGTAATTTTTTTTTCTACGAACAAATTGGAATATTCCAAGATTGAAGTTGTACTTTTTGACCCAAAAAGTCAGAAAATTACAAGATGAATGTCATATTTTTTAGAGGAGGAAAAGTGTAATAGTCTTACATTTTCTCCTTTTCTTCTAAAAAAATTATGAGATTAAAGGTGCATGTGTTTCCAAATCACAATATGACACGATTGAACTAATATTTTTCTAGAATACAGATAATTACAAAATAAAGCTTGATTTCTTTCTAGAAAAAAGCCATAACATTGCAAGATTTGAGTCATACTTTTTCGAGAATAAAAATCAGAAAATAAGATTCAAGTTGGATCGTTAGGGAAAAAAGTCATAATATTGTGAGATTTATGATTGATTTTTAGAGATAAAGTTGGAAAATTACAAGATTAAAGGTGGAATTTGTCCCTTAAAAAGAGGTTTTAATATTAAAAGATGTGAATCTTTTTTTTTTATTAAAAAGGCAGAAAATTGCATGATCAGTCATGTGTGTGTATATATATATATATATATATATATATATATATATATATATAATTTACCCCCCCCCCCCCCCCCCAAAAAAAAAAAAAAATCGCAGTATTATGAGATTCAAGTTCCCGGTCTTGAGAGGAAAAAGTCAGAAATGACAGAGGGGAAAAGGGCATAATTTAAAACATGAAAAATAAAATAGTGTTTAGAATATAGAAAAAAGTTGTATTATTATGAGAGTTGTTGTTTTCTTTTTTTTTTTTAAATGTCAATTTCGATCCCAATTGTGTTACCAAACGTAATATATTACCACATTGAAGTTGTGTCTTCTCGAAAAAAGTTGTAGTTATGAAATAATTTTTTTTTTTTCCAAGAAAAGTCTGAAAATTACAAAATTAAAGTTTATGTAGTCTGTATTTCATTTACGTGAGCGATAGGAGCTAAACGGCATCAATCATCATTCAAACAGTCGCGCAACGAGAAACCGGTCGAACAGGTTTTGCTAGCATCTGCACGTGAGGAGTGAGTCGTCCAGAAAGAGCGTTCTCAAGAGATTGTCACGTAGTCGGAATGTTTTTTTTTTTTAAGATGAGCAGAAAAGAATTATATGAATGTCATATCTTTTCACCGCAGAGAAAAGTTGCAATCTTATGAGATTCAATTTGTATTTTTGTTGTTGAAAAAAATGGAAGCATTGCATTAATTTAGTTGTAATTAGTAAGAATGTTTTTTTAAGGTGAGCAGAAAAAAAAGTCAGATCTTTTCAAAGCACAGAAAAGTTGTTCTTTTATGAGATTAAATTTGTATTTTTTTTGTAGAAAATAATGTTACTGTAAATATTGCATGAAATAAGATGTAATTTTTCAGGAAAAAGAGTTGTAGTTGACAACATAAAAAATATTCCATATATGTTTTTAATATTACTAGATTTATGTTGTGTTTTGTCTGTTTTAAGTCATTGTTTCTTTAAAAGATATATACAAGATCAAAGTGTTTTCGGAGAAAAATTCATCCTAATAAAATGAGATTAAAGTAGGATTTTTTATTTTTTTATTCTTATTTATTTTTCTTAGAAAAAAGGCCATACATTATAAGATTAAAACTGCGTTCATTGACGACAAGGTTGTAATATTAGGGGGTGAGTCTTTTTTTTTTTTCAAGAAAAACATTTTAAAATATGATATAGAGAGATGACATCTTAAAATTTAAAAAATCAAGAAGAAAAAAATTGCAATATTACAAGATTAAAGTCAAAATTTAACAAGGGAAAAAGACCAATTGATTTGCTCATTTGTAATTTTAACCTTACCATTTTGAAAGTACTCCGTACTTTGAGCAGAAGGTTTACTACACGGTAGTAAAGCACAAGTGCGAGACATTCCCGTCGACCAAGGTTGAGAAAAAAAAAAATATATGAAAATTTCTGTCTCGTCTTTCCGGAGTGGATACAGTTGTTTTATTGTGGTGGGGGGTGGAGAGGAAATGAGCGTCTGTAAAGCTTTTTCAATAACTGCATATGTATGTGTGTGTGTGTGTGTGTGTGTGTGTGTGTATGTGTGTGTGTGTGTGTGTGTGTGTATGTGTGTGCGCGCGCGCGTCTGTATATTGAGGAGGACAAAGGCCACTTACATAAGGCATCAGTAAGGTCAACAGTGCACTTTTTTCTCTCGTTTTTGTTTTTACACATACAAGCCGAAGAAAAAGTGAAGGCAACTTGCCTTCAAAGCACTATTATTAGTGGTATTCCCAAGGAAAAATAATAAGAAGAAAGCATATGTCTTATGTTTTTCTACAATAGCAATATGAAGGTAGCTGCTCTCGAACAACTTCATCCTTTGAAACACAACAAATGCGAACACACCCCCCTACGCTCATGCAAACACACACTTTTATATGACATCCACATCCGCATTTCAGATGTGCACCGGCGAAAACCAGTGAACACGCGCGTTGCAATGTCCACCCCATTACACTAGTTGGCGATGTGAATTTTTTGAGGAGCATTACCGTAATGTATTTTCACGTAAACAAATGGACAAAACCATGACAAATATTTCCGGTTCAAAAAACATGTTTCAAAAAATGGCCCCATGGAAACCCTGGAAAGAAAAAAACAAGAATTTGGACCAAAAATTTTAGTAGTACTTTTTTAGAATTTTTTTTTTTTTAAATCTGTAAATATTTATACATTTTTTAAAAAATAAAAAGACAAAATCTTACAGGGACAAAGTCTTATTTTTTTCATTGACATTTTTTAATTTAAGATTTAAGTCTGATTTAAAAGTTTCATTGTTAAACAAGATTAAAGATCATTTCTTTCTAGAATTTTTAAAAAATATGAACGTCATATTTTTCAGAAGAAAAAAGTGTTGTCATACTGCATGATTAAATTAAGATTTTTTGGGAGAAAGTCATGATATTACATTATTATAGTAACTTTTTTTAAAAGTCACATTTTTTCAAGACAAAAAAAAAGTCATGTTTGTTGAGAAAAAGAGAATAAAGTATTGATTTCCCATAAAACGGATTTCAGTTTTTTTATTCTGGAAAAAGTCAGAAAATTCAGATATTAAAGATTAATTTCTTTCTCCAAACTTAATATTATGAGATTTAAGTCATATTTTTCATGAAGAAAAAACATGTTTTGTTAGGAAACTCATGAGTATAAAGTAGGTAATTTTTCACGGAAAAGTCAGGAAATACACAATTAAAGTTATGATTTTTTTTCTGGAAAAAAGTTGGTATATTGCAAGCTTGAAGTCAACTTTTTGGAGAAAGTCACAACATTATAAGACAATCGTCAATGTTTTCTAAGAAAAACTATTTTTTCAAAACAAAAGAAACACAAAAGTCATTTAGTCAAGAAAAGTGCATACAATTATGAGAATAAAGGCTAAAGTCTAAATAATCCAAGACTAAAGTCAGTTTTTTCAAGAAAAGTCAGAAAAATAAAACATTAAAGTTAGATTTCTTTTAAAAAAAAGTTGTAAGATGACAAGATTTATGTGATCGATATTTTAGAATAACGTTCTAATATTACAAGAATGACATTTTTTTCTCCCCAATCATTAAAGTCAGAATATACGACTTGGATTGAGGTTGGACTCTATTGAGAAAGAAGTCCAGTTATCACAAGACTACAGCTCATTTTTTGGGGAGAAAAAACATTATATATTACAAGATTAAAGTCAGATTTTTGGGGGTCAATAAAGTCAGATTTTGTTCAAGGCAAAAGTCGGATTTTGTTGAAAAAGCGAATCAGAAAATTGCCACATTCAATTTAGGAGATTAAAGATACTTTTTTTTTTTTTCTTTCCAGCGTGTCCCTTGCACTCTTTTCGCCACCTCCGACTGTTGGTGTTCATTGTTTTTTTATCATCTCTCTTGCTTAACAAACAACAAAATGAGCTTTCTCGCATGTATGTTTTTAGACAGGCTACGTCATACATTGCACATTTATTAGCTGCACCAAAAAAAACCCCTCATCCCTCCCCTCTTCTTTTTTCTTCTATTTTTTCCCATTTTCTAAAAATAAGCAGGGAGCTGTAAATCTACCTCCAGGCCTCTGGAGGGTGCATAAACAAACAAAGAAGCCCTCCTCTGCTCTCCAGGCTTTCTTTTCATTCACTCGGAGACAAAAAGACGGCATTTGTCCACCATGCACGCCGCACTACTACAGCAAACCAGCGCGGGCATCCGCAGTCCGAACACTCCGCTGCCCCCCCCCCCCCCCCCCCCCCCCCCTAAAGTCCCAAAATCCTCCAGGCAGGGCCGTAAAAAAAGCGTCAAACACCATACACGAGTTCCCGTCCTTTCCGGAACTTTCCGGAACGTTCCTGCTCCGGCACAGCAAGGTATCGGAGGCACTGAGTACGGTGCAAAATGAGAGCCTGCGTTTACTTCCTGCTTTTTTCCGCCGACCGGACTGCCGCCTGCCAGCGCGGTACGCTGTCGACACGCCACGCCGGCCTCACTGATGCCACACAGGTCAGGAAACATCCGCCCGATTCATCCCGCAGGGCCTTCCACGCCGCAGACGCCCGCCTTAGATGTGCCGCTTCATGTGCAGAGCCAGGTGGTCAGACCGAGAAAAACACCTTGACGGAAGGTGGGAAAACTTGCATCAAGTCAGCGTGGCCAAATCGCTAAACATTTCCGTCTGTTTGACATTTGACTTTTAGCGTTTAGGGTGCGGCTTTAGCATGTAGCAGAAAGTAATGAGTCGCAATTTTACGAGATGAAAGTCAGATTTATTTTCAAGAATTAAAAATTATGCACTATCACGAGATGAAAGCAAATGACGAGATTAAATCAAGGTTGAGAAAAAAAGTCACACAGTGCTGCAAGACTGAAGCTAGATTTCTTTGAGAAAAACGATATTACTAGATTATATACTATTATTAGATTTAAGTCTGACTTTTAGTCTGATGTATTTTTTCAACACAAAAGTAGTACTTTGTCTCGAGTCTTGTTTTTCTGAGGAAAGTAAACATTTTATGAAGCTCAAGTCAGATTATGTTTTTAGTAAAAAGACAGAACATTACAAAAATAAAGTCTGTTTTTTAAGAAATAAATACAATATTAAAGTAAGAATTGTTTTTTTTTTTTTTTTTTACAAAAAAGATTATTGCCAGATTGAAGTCAAATTTCTCCAAGAAAGATAAATTGTGATATTACAAGATTAAAGTCTGACTTTTAGAACAAAATTGTTTTTCTTTTCAAGACAAAGGTCATATTTTCTTGAGAAGAAAAGTCAGGATATGACAAGAATAAAGTCTTGTTTTTCTGAGGAAAAAAAGTCTAAAAACCATGAAATGAAAGAGTTGTTTTTTTTCTAGAAACAAGGTGGAACATTCAAAGATTAAAGTTATTTTTTTTCAGATAAACATTTGTAATAGTGCAAGACTGAAGTGAGATTTGTTCGCGAAGTATAAATCGTCGTATTACAAGAATGGTCTTGTTTTTCCAAGGGAAAAAGTCCACATTTTATGAATTTTATACAGTCTGATTTTTTTATATATATATAAAGACATTTGTAAAATTTTAAATCTGAAAATTACAAAATTAAATTTTGATCTTGGAAAAAAAACACCGGTAATTTTGCAAGATTAAAGTGAGATTTAATAATAATTAAATCTCAGTAACAATAATTGCAAGAAAAATAAATTGTGATATTACAAGATTAAAGTTTGATTTTCAGAACAAAGTTGTATTTTTTTCCAAGACAAAAGTTGTATCTTGTTGAGAAAACAGTCAGAATATTACAAGTTTTATTTTTCTGTGGAAAAAAAGAATAAAATAAAGTTTAAAAAAAATTCTAAAAAAGGTGGACAATTGCGAGACTAAATACAAATTTCTTCAAGAAAAAAAACTAAAATGCCTTATTAAAGTTAGATTTTTTTTGTGTCTAAATTGAAGGTTGTTATATTGCAAGACTGAAGTAAGATTTCTTTGAGAAAAATATTGTAGGTCGTAATATTACAAGATTAAAGTCTGAATGTTATAGCAAAGTTTTATTTTAAGACAAACGTATTTTGTAGAGAAAAAGTCTTGTTTTTCTGAGGACAAAATCTAAATCTCATGAAATTTAAAGTCTCAGTTTTTTTTTTTACTAGAAAGAAGAAATAAAAGAAAGAAAGCATCGTAAAAAATAAATAAATGAATGTTAGAGATTTTTTTTTTTCAAGAAGAAAAAGTTATAATATTGCAAGATTAAAGACATTTTATTTTTTTTTTTTTTTTCTTTTTCAAGCACAAAAGCAAGAATAAAGTGGTCATTTGTACCTGTCACAGTGGCTGCACTTGAATGGCTTGGCTCCGGTGTGCTTCCTGAAGTGGCGCGTCAGCTCGTCGCTCCGCGCGAAACGCCACTCGCAGCCTTCCCACGAGCATCTGTACGGCTTCTCGCCTGGCACACAAAACCACAAAAACACACAACCACGTTAGCAAGCACACAAAATAACACAACGACAGGTGAGCAAATTCAAGATACGTCAAAATCTCCGTCCATTTCTTAAAATCAATATCAGACAGGTCTGTTTAATGTCACTTAGTTTTCTTATAAAGGTCCAATGTACTTGTTTATACAATTTGTTTTAAAATAAATATGGATTTTAAAATATATAAATGCAGTATATAATATCCATCCATAAATCCATCCTCAACGCCACTTATCCTGGTTAGGGTCACGGGGCACTTGAGCCTATCCCAGCTGACTTTGGGCGAAAGGCGGACTACACCCTGAACTGGTCACAAGTCAGTTGCAGGGCCAGTGTATAATATATATATATTAATTCAAGAAAAACATTACATATATGAAAATATATTTTTATTGTGTTGGTGAAATGACTCGAAAGGAGTCGAAACTCAAAGTGTAGGACTTGCGACTTGACTTGGGACTTGAGACTTTCTTGTGACTTGCAAAGCAACGACTTGGTCCCACCTCTGGCATCGATGTAACATAAATTGCTCATTTATAATAGACTATTTATTAATACTGTAAATACTGTAGTTTTTTTGCTGCACGCAACACTAGTGAGCTTTGCCGACTGGTGCGAGCTGAGCAGAAAAACAAGCTGGGGTGCTGTGGTATGTGGCTTATGTAATGCGGGTGTGTGTGTGCGGGTGTGTGTGCGTGTGTTTGCGCCTCTATTGGTGGCATTAGGGAGAGGGCGGCGCTCACATGGTCGGGCAAGGATGCGAGGAATGCGACTTCCTCCGCTAATGGGCGGCACTGCAGCTGTAAACAGCTCGCTCGCGGGTCAAAGTTGACGAGGCTCGCATATGACGGCGGTGCACCACCACACTCATGAAAGAAAAGGCAACTAGCAGGATACCCATCTTGGTTTTTTTCCTCAATGGCGTTCCGAGGGGGAAATGTGAGCCATGTTTGCATGATAAACATACTCTGTTTGACAACATCAAAGGACATTTTCCTGTTTCAAAATGTCAAAAGTTGAATGCAAAAACAAAACCTTTGGTCAAAAATAACCCCTTGCGTCATTTAAAATGACATGTGACATTAGCAGTAAGCGTTAGCATGTAGCATTAGCAGCGTTGCCCCTTTCTTTCAGTTATTTTATGCATCCATCTGGTCTCACTGCTGCCTCTTATCCATAGCTTTCTTAGGATTAAAGTACAATGGTGCCTTGAGATACGAATGCCTTAACTCACGAGTTGAAGATATGAGCCGTTGCGTGGCCGATTTTTTTATTTTTTTTCCGTCTTGAGATATGACCATAAATATTACATACGAGTGTGCTTCAGAATGCCAACGAAATAGCGGCAGCAAACCTCACAACATCCGACCACCATCAAGTTTCCGTCGGTTTCCTTGCAGTGGAAGGACAATATCAGTTGGTGGCACCAATGCGTCATTAAGATGGTTTGCCAACCCCCAGTTAACACAACAGAAGAAGAAGAAAAACGAGGAAGGACGATCCAATAGGTACAGTTGTGTTTTGTTATCGCATTTTTTTTGTGTGTTTGCACTTTATGTGGAGAGCAAATGTTATTGCTGTGTGTTTTAATACACTCCAATACTGGTGAGCGCAATTTTTCTAGTGAAAAAAAACCAAACAAAAATTGTGTGATTTGGGGGTTCCGTAATAGATTACAGTAATTGCACTTCCATTCATTTTAATGGGGAAAGGTCATTTGTGATACGAGTGTTTTGAGATATGAGCATGGCCATGGAACACGTTCAACCCGTAACTCAAGGCACCACTGTTTAACATTTGGTGTTGTACACAAACGCTCCCTGGGGGTGCGCTAGTAGGACCCTCCATGTTTCCATAATGTGTGCATGATTGAACACAATGACTTTATTGATTATAAATTGGTTTTAGTTTGACTTATTTTTGGGGTAGGGAGGGGGTGCACAGATTAAAAACAAAAATAAAGGCTGATTTTATCCAGGTTTTATCGTGTTTGTATGATTAACCCACAAGTGCAGTGACGTGCATCTGCATCGGGAGTTATGGATTATGGCGGGCATTTTCCTAGATATGAGCCATTGTTCGGACGATTTTTTTTTTTTCTTTAACTTGCAAGCAAACTTGAGAGACGAATGCTTTGTAGCGGCAGTGAACTCAGCCCACTTCACAACACGCAGCTTTTTGGCAGACAGTTAACAATTATTCAAAAAAGAGCCTTCAAGCTGTTTATTTTTAATTTCCACGCTTGTTGAAGTTTACTCTCCAATTAAACATAAAGGAATTTTAAGGAAAGGATATTTGAACACAGACCGTGAAGCAACACATGTGAACAGTTAATATAACAATACTCAAAGGTATACGGTGTATAATTTATTCTCTGCGAAGAATAGAGTGCTGTTTTTCCTCATTACAAAACACAGAAAAATTTTTTTTGGGGGGGGGGGGTGGCCTGGAATGGATTCATAACATTCAATGGGGAAAGATGATTTGAGATATGAGTGTTTGAGTCACAAGCCTGGTCACAGAATGAATTCAACTCTCAAGGGTGCACATACCCTTAAGGGGGTGCAGGAGATGTGTAATAGGGTCTGGTATAATAACGCTATGCATTTTGACACAAAATTAATGAAAACAAATCATATCAACTTAACTGGACCTACAAGCTTTGCCTGTCAGTCTTTTTTATGTTATTTATTTGTATTTTTATTTTGGTGGGTGGGGGGGGGGGGGGGGGTGTGCAGGAGAGGATTTGCGCCAACTCTTGTCAGGATGTTTAAGGGGATGCCCCCTCCCAGGCGGATGCCCAGGGCCATGGCCCCCTCCGCACCCCCGTGGAGATACACAAATGCCTCCTTGGGGGTGCGCCAGCATCTTCCATGAATGTTTCATGACGCACATTAATTTTTTTTTGTCTTTTACTATTTTGGGGGGGGATGTACGAGGAGGGTTGTGTGTGTGTGTTCACACCAACATGTGGTGTGTGTCTAATTTAGTGTGGGAAAAGTGGTTTAAGGTATGTAAATGTATGTTGTTGGTCAGGATTCCCATTATGTGTTCTGGGCGCAGCCGTCTCCGACCGCTCCCTCTGGCATGATGTCACATTCCGGGTGTGAACTAGGTCACAATAGCAAACAATTCCAACAATGTGGGGCCATCTTTCCAAAGATTTGCACTGGCGAGAGTACAGTATTACACAAACGGGGATGCGCTGAAGTACATTTTTATACAAATGGGGATGCGCCCATGCACTTCAGGGTGGGTTGTGTAATGCCATCTGGTACAACAATTACACACATTCTTACACCACATTAATAATGATAATGTAAAAATAACTAACCAGACCCACAGGCTTTGTTTTGACTGCTTTTTTTTTGTTTTTGTTTTTTTTTTTTGGGGGGGGGGGGGGGGGGCATGCATGACTAAATGGGGTCCTCAAAAGCCCTACAACATTTTTTGGAATGTATTTTTTAATAAAGAAAATAGCACGCTATGACATTGTACTTTATAAAAACATACGGTAACAACGTAAATAAATGGCATCAAAACAATTAAAAAGTTTGTACATCATGATAATTAGAATTTAGAATTAGAATCCTTAGCAGTATAAATAGCAGTATAAAACAGACATACAAATATAGAGGGCTCCATGTAGATCACAGAGGTCAAACTCAAGGCCAGGGGGCCAAAATCGGCCTCTCACATCCTTTCATGTGGCTGGCTAAAGCAAATCATACGTGCTACTTCATGTTAATTGCTCAAATCTGAACCAAAATTCCAAATAATTATAAAGCTTTTAATCAAGTTTTTAATACCCACTGAACAACATTTTAACAACTTCCTTGACTTCTGATTTCAAAACTTGTTATCCATCAATTTGTTGATTATGTAATAACATGAGGCACTTATACATTTTGATGGTTTCACTCATAACAGCCCTATAAGGGAAACCACAACTACAATTTGGCCCATGACTTAAGACACTCCTGATTGTATACGGTCACAACTTCTCGCGAGCTCCAGTAAAATTAGTCTCTTTTTTTTTTTTTTGCAGAGGATAAAAAATATGCCTGTGAATATTGTTATATTGTCTGTCTAGACGTGTTTCTGCACATTTGTATTCAAATATCTGTTGCTTAAAGGGTTTAACCCTGCCACGTAAATGCTATTGATTAGCCTATCGATGACATTTCCCACTATGTGTTAGCATCGAGAGCTGGATGAAGTGGCTGGGGAGAGGGAAGTCTGGGTGCCCCTGCTAAAGCTACTGCCCCCGCGACCCGACCTCGGATAAGCGGTTGAAAATGGATGGATGGATGGTGTTAGCAACGAGCTAAGTTTTATGTGTTAAGTTTACTTGACAGTAATGTTCAAGTGGGAGTGGCAATAAACAACTTGAAGCCTCTTGAACAATTGTTCACTATCTGGTAAACTGATCCTTGCTGTCAAGTGAGTTGCGTTCACTGCCAACATCCATCGCTCGTATCTCATGTTTTCGCTCGCAAGTCAAAGCAAAAATATCATCCGAATGACAGCTCGTATCTCAGCAAACTCTTTATTCAGGTCGCTCGTATCTGAAGGCACCGCTGATTTCGAGAATGCGGGTTCATCGGTTTTTAAGTGTCCCACCCTGGTATCCCCGGGGGCGCGTACCTGTGTGGGTGCGCTGGTGCGCCTTGAGGTGCGAGCTCTTTGTGTACACCTTCCTGCATCCGTTGAAGAGACACCTGTGCACTCGCCTCCTGCCGTCGGGGGACGCTTCCCCGCTGGCGAGCCCCGCCGCCCTCTCCGCCCCGATGCTGCCGCCCGTCCTGCCTTTCCCCACCGGGTGTCCGGCGCCCCACGCCTGCGCCCCCGCCGGGCACTCCTTGCCCAGCTCGGGCGAAGAGGGCGGCGTCCCGATGATGACGGCGGGGCCGTCTCCCAGGAGGTCCGCCAGCGAGCCGGCAGGGAAGTCGAGGGCGGGCGACAGTTCCTCGGAGCTGTCCGACGCCTCGCTGCTGGCGTCTGAGTGGAAGCAGCAGTTGGCGGCGTCCCGGCTTTCCGGGGGGTCCTCGTCCTCCTTGGCCAGCTTGGGGTCGGCCGCCTTGTCGCCGCACGCCAGCATCAGTTTGCTCCACAGGTCCTCCTGGCCCTCAAACTTCAGCTCGGACGCCGACACGTACGGCTCGGCCTGGAGGTAGCGCTCCAGCTCCAAGCATGTCTGAATAAGAACAAGAAGAGACAAACATCAATATGAGGAAAGAGAAGTACAGCCTAAAAGAGATATGTAGCATGCTTGCATTTGTCATGAAACTGTAGCACGCATTTACCAAAACATAATGTATATGTGCTTATCATTTATTAATAGAAGTGTAACGACACACCTGCCAAAATGGATCATATGCATATAATTTCTAATAAAACAGACAGTGAGCTTATTTACTAATAGATGTATATGGCACATTTACCAAAACAATTTGTGTGCTTGCCATTTATCACAGAAGTGTAAGGTCCACTTACTAAAACAGTCTGCATATGATATGTAATAAAATAGATGACGTGCTTGGCATTTATAACAAAAGTGCAAAGCACAATAACCAAAACAGATAGTAGGCTTTCATTTGTCAAGGAAATGTAAGGCACACTTACTAAACAGATAGACCATGGGTGGAGCTATGAAAGCTCCATAGTTTGAAACGCATGAGCCACGTGTGTTTAAGTAATAAAAAATGAATATAGAACTTAGAATTGTTATTATTATTATTATTACAGAACTAATTCTTATCCATGAATTTTCGAGTGTGCCGTTTCTCCAAAAAAAAGTGATTATTTCTTGATGATGTCAAATTATAATTTTTTTTTTTTAAAAAAGGTTCCCAAACATAAAATTGAGTTTTACTCGTGGAACTTCAATATGTTCCTGTTCAAAATGGTTAATTGTGGAGCCCTCATTGAAGTTGAAAGAGTCTGGATTAAAAGATTTGCAATGGCACATCGTGAAGTCTTGATGAAGATGTCAAATTCCACTCCGGTACAAAAAGAAAATGTTTCGTGGGTTGGTCTTGCTTGAACGTGAAGAAATCACCGAAATTGAAATAAGCCACATTTAAGCACTTCATAATGGCACACTATAATAATTTCTGAATGGAACCGAAAGAATCTGCATTAACACACTTCATGATGGACCATTATTATTATTTCTTGAATATCATAGAATTTCTGAACCTAAAATAATTGCTTCTACTGGTTGAAGTTGAGGCGGCACGATGGCCGACTGGTTAAGAGCGTCAGCCTCACAGTTCTGAGGACTGGGGTTCAATCCCTGTGTGGAGGGGTTCTTCTGCCCGATGATAGCTAGGATAGGCTCCAGCACGCCCGCTCAGAAAATGGATGGTTGCAATTTCTCTTTCTTGTTCGAAATTTTCAAATGTGGAGCACTCACTGAAATTGAAACGGTCGGCATTAAAGCACTTCAGGATTAAACATGATTTCTTGATGTCAAATTGCATTATTTAACATAAAAATGAGTTTTAGTGGTTGAAATTTCTCATTCTTTTGAAAACAGCCAATCGCAAGTGACAGCCAATCTGAAAGAGTCCGCATTAAAGCACTGCATGATGTTGGCCATTATCCATTTCTTTCACACTGTTGCAAGCGTCCCAATGCACTTGATTGCGCCCATGGCCTCAGAATGCATTGTTTTACAAAGAGTAGCTGGTTGAATACAATTGGCCTTTTACAAGTTTTACACAGAAGATTCTGGATGCCCGAACCAGGAAGACCAAGTCTGCCGTATGTTGATGTAATCTACATAGACTAACATTCCCGATGTAACATTCCCAAGCGCTCTCTGTGGTCCAAGTGCTTGTAGATCTTTTAGCGCCATCAATTATTCAGCATAATGTGGATTTAATAATGCATTTGGAGGCACGGCTAGAAATAACATCGCACGCCAGGGACCAGAGAGGAGAATGGGGGTGGAGGGGGGGGGGGTGTCACGGAATGGTTGTGTGTGTATTTGTATGTGTGTGTGTGTGTATGGCGGGGGGTGGTGGTCCATAAAAAGCTCCGGCATGAATACTGCAAGATCCACTTTGGGAATGTGTGTGGGGGCTTTGGAAGCCGCTATTGTGGGTCCAGCGTGGGCCAAATTCCGACGCCAGCAGATAACTGGAAGATGACTCATTAAGGGAATCTGCAGCGGCATTCCCAGACAAAATGTGTCGAGGAGAAGAATGTGGACGCGGGGGTCGGAGGCACATCCCACTCCTGAGTTGAAATGTTGCAAACCAAAACATGCAACTCAGGGAATTTGGCTCTGGGCCTGCTTTGAGGGAGGTCTGACTGAAGCCATTCCGCTACAAGCCAAGTTTTTTTTTTATTTTTTTTATTTTTTTTTTACTTTTAACAAGAAAGAAAGTGGGAATAATCAAAATAGTCACAAACGCTCACTGAAGTAGAAAGAGTCCATATCAAAGAACTTCACCAAGGCACTTTAAAGATGTGAAAGTAATGCTGCCAACTTGCATATGGTTTAGTGCTCAAAATTCGATTTGTTCCTGTTCAAAACAATCAGGTGAAAAGAGCTGACTGAAATCGAAAGAGTCTGACTCAAAGCACTTCACGATGGCACTTTAGTATTTCTGGATTTAGATGTCAAATTTGCATCCCCCAATAGCAACAATTAGTTTTTAGTGGATGCATTTACTAATTCCTGTTCAAAAAAGACATTTCTGAACAGAAGGAAACTTTTTGTAGTCGGAAATCAATGTTTTCTTTCTTTTTTAAAATGGTGAAATTTGAAGAGCTCACTAATTTTGAAAGAGTCTGCTTTTAAAGCACTTCATGATGGCGCGTTAGTGTTTCTTTATTTAGATGTCAAATTGCATACCTGAAAAGCAAAACGAGTTTTTAGTGATTGAAACTTCCCTGCAAAAAAAAACAACTTAAGAGAGCTTATAATTGAATTGTAACAGTTCATATTAAAGCGCTTCACATGGCACGTTGTTTCAAATGACTTATTTATTTATTGACTTTCCTGAAGAGAAAAAAAAACCACATTGTCTTGGTTGAAATTCCGCAGTGCCATTCAAAACGGTCAAATGCGATCAGCTCGCTGAAATGTAAAGAGTCTGCATTAAAGCAACGCACGATGACACATCATTATCATTTCTTCATTGCGATGTCAAATTATAGTTTGTTAACTTGCATCCCTGTATGTAAAAATGAGTTTCGGAGGTTGGTAGTTTTCCCTCTCCTGCTTGTACTCGATTGAGTTGTCAGTCAACGCGCGTGCACGTTTGACAGTTCCCCGCACGCGCATGTCGACCTCCGGAACTTGGCTCCGGGCACTGCCGATCTGCATGCCTTGGGGGAGGTCCAGTGGAATTTCAATACAGTCAAGTATATTTCATGACAAAAAGTCGTTTTTTGTTTTTTTTTAAAATTAAGAATATTCATAAAAAGCCAGCTGGGTAGCTGTCAGTCTTCGCGCGTGCACGTGTGACAGCTCAACAACACGCAGACACGCACGGACTTCTATCCCTGCAACTTGTCTCTAGGCCTGCCTTGGGGGAGGTCCAACACAAGCGTCATTCCACTACGATGCAAGGATTTAAAAAAAATATATATATAGTTTTTCATATCAAAAAAAGTCGAATGAAAACTAGCCAGCTGGAGCTGTCAGTCAGCGCGCATGCACCTATGACAGCTCCGCGCACGCACGACGGTTGAGCTTGCAAAGTTTGTACATGCACGCGCGTCTGTTGCACGCTCGACGGAAAGTGACATCAACAAGTTGTTTTTTTTTTTTTTTTGGAGGGGGGGTCTTCTTTTTTTTAGGTGTGTCTTTTTTCCTCTCGTGCGCTTGCTTACCTGCTGCCAGTACTCCTCCAGGGACGGTAAGGCGGAAAAGTATCCGGTGTCGTGCACGATCTGGAGCTCCTGGAAGATGCTGCACATGGGGATGACATCCATCTCAGCGGGCTGCCTGGTGGTCGTACGTGCGTCCGTCCGAGCGTGCGTGCGCGCGCATGTACGTCGCGCTGGTTCCGGAGAGCAGCGCACACTGACTGAAGTCTGCACCGGACTGTCAACTCCCTCGAAACTCTCCTCCTCCTCCTCCTCCTCCTCCTCCTCGCGGTTACAACTACACACGAACACGCGTCACGTGACGCCGTGACGTCGCAAGGTCGTCCAGCCAATGAGCTCCGGGGAGCGCTCGACCCGCCTCCTGGTGCCTCTGCACCTGCCTGGTTGGCTCCCGAGCCCGGAGCGGCTCCCTCTGCTCATTGGGCCGCGCCGGAGCTATTTTTAGGCCGCTATATAATTGCACAGAAGCAGGAAGTAAAGCACGAGTGGAGCGCTCCGTGAGCGTGCGGCTTGGCGCTGATGACTCTTCGGAGCAGCACCGGTGCAAGCACAGCGAGCGCAGACGGGGACGGACGCTCCTCTCCGGCTTTGGAGGACGCAGAGGTACCGCTGAGTCCTTCATCCGCTGGGGGTCTAAAAATGATCACCACAAATGTGACATCTTACAAGTTGATTTTCTTTTAATAATAGTACTAAAGAATAATAACGTTACAATCTTACCAGAAGAAAGGTTTTCAAGAAAAAAAGCCCCCCATAAAAAGCATTGTAATCTCGTAGAAAAAAAAGTGTTTTATTCAAGAATGCGTATAGAAAAAAAAATTTATAAGAAAAAAATATTTTGTTCAGAAAAAAAGGCATAAAGTATTTATTTTAAAGGACGTTGTATTTTGCAAGATGAAACCCCACAAAATTAAATTGTATTTTTTGAGAATAAAAAATGTCTTTTTCAAGAGTGAGGGTTTAAAAATTAATTTGTTAAAATATTGCTTTTTTTTCTGATTAAATTTCATCCATCCATCAATTTTCTTTACTGCTTCTCCTCACAAGGGTCGCGGGTTGTTGGAGCCTATCCCAGCTATCTTTTGGGGCACTGAACCGGTCGCCAGCCGATCGCAGGGCACATATAAACAAACGACCATTCACACTTACAGTCACACCTACGGGCAATTGAGTGTCTTCAATCAACCTACCACACATGTGTTTGGGATGTGGGAGGAAACCGGAGTGCCCGGGTAGAAAACCCACGCAGGCACGGGGAGAACATGCATACTCCACACAGGCGGGGCCGGGATTTGAATCCTGGTCCTCAGAACTGTGGGGCAGATTTTCTAACCAGTCAGCGACTGTGCCGCCAACCGTGATCCCATTTGAGCCAATTAGAAACCTGAAGAAAGTCATGTCCTGGGAAAATAAACACTACAACAACAGTGGAGAATGGAAGAAAAGCAGTGTGAGTTAATCCCAAATCAACTGTGTCTTCACTCCCATGCTTCACTTCCAATCAAAGATTCCAGATAAAAAGATCAGGCAACCCGACTTCCCCCTCCCTACTCTTCCATCCTACATCCCCTCATGAATATTAATTCAATTGATATTGAAGGATGTTTGCAATTTTTAGTTCTAAAAATCTAACTTTCCCGCCCCGAAATATCACAGTTATCTGAAAAATCCCAATGTTTTTAGCTCTGATATCCCAAAAACGTTATTAATTTTTTAAAATTAATTTAAATTAATTAAAAAAATTATTTCTAAAGAAAATTAAATATATATATAACTTTATTCTCGTAGCATTACAACCATTTTAAAATAATTTATTTTCTCATAATATTAAAATGTTTTGGTGAAAAAAGAACATTTTTGTTTGAAAAGAACATTTAAAAAAATTCTACAAAAATACAACTTTATTCTCGTAGCATTACAACAATTTTTTGCAACTTTTTTTTCCCAGAAAGATACAATGTTTCGCCTAAGAAATACTAAATTTAATCTCAGAAAAATACGTTTATCGCAGAAAAATATGACTTTCTGTATTTAAAAAATTGCTTTTTATTTTCTGAAAAAATAATTTCTTTTCTCATAATATTAAAATGTTTTGGTGAAAAAAAATTAAGAAGTTTGAAAAGAACATTTTTTAAAAATTCTACAAAAATACAACTTTATTCTTGTAGCATTACAACAATTTTTTGCAACTTTTTCCCCCAGAACGATACAATGTTTCACCTAAGAAAATACTCAATTTAATCTCAGAAAAATACATTTATCGCAGAAAAATATGACTTTTTATATTGGAAAATTTGCTTTTTATCTTCTGAAATTTTTTTTTCTTTTCTCATAATATTACAATGTTTCGGTAAAAAAAATTAAGATGTTTGAAAATAACATTTTATAAACATTATACAAAAAACACTACTTTTTTCTCATAGCATTATAACAATTTTGTGCAACTTTTATTTTCAGAAAGATACAATGTTTCGCCTAAAAAAATGCTAAATGTAATCTCAGAAAAATACGTTTATCGCAGAAAAATATGACTTTTTATATTGGAAAAATAAATGTTTATTAATCAAGATAATTTCTTAAACTGAAAATAATATTAAAACATTTTTTTTGGTGAAAAATATATATATTTTATATATATATATATATATTTATATATTTTATATATATATTGTATATTAAAAAAATGTGACTGATATGTAAAAAAATACAACTTCCCAAAAAAACATTTCTTTAAAACATTGTTTTATCTCCAAACTTTTGACTATTTATCTTGGAAAAAAAACTTTTTTTGTCTGAAAAATCTGAGAAATCTGATATACACACACACACACACACACACATATATATATATATATATATATATATATATATATATATATATATATATATATATATATATCCATCCATCCATTTTCTGAGCCGCTTCTCCTCACTAGGGTCACGGGCGTGCTGGAGCCTATCCCAGCTGTCATCGGGCAGGAGGCGGGGTGCAACCTGAACTGGTTGCCAGCCAATCGCAGGGCACATACAAACAAACAACCAGTCACACTCACAGTCACACCTACGGGCAATTTTGAGTTGTCAATTAACTTACCATTCATGTTTTTGGGATGTGGGAGGAAACCGGAGTGCCCGGAGAAAACCCACGCAGGCACGGGGAGAACATGCAAACTCCACACAGGCGTGGCCGGGGATTGAACTGTGAGGCTGACGCTCTAACCAGTCGGCCACCGTGATATATATATAAATTTTTTCTCCATTTGCTGAGCCGCTTCTCCTCAGTAGGGTCGCGGGCGTGCTGGAGCCTATCCCAGCTATCATCAGGCAGAAGGCGGGGTACACCCTGAACTGGTTGCCTGCCAATCGGACAGGACGACTGGTTGCAATCGAAGAAAGATGAATGCGGCCAGGGATATCCTGGACGAAAACCTTCTCCAGAGTGCTCAGGACCTCAGACTGGGCCGAAGTTCACCTCCCAACAAGAAAATGACCCTAAGCACACAGCTAAAATACCGAAGGCGTGGCTTCAGAACAGCTCCATGACTGTTCTTGAATGGCCCAGCCAGATCCCTGACTTAAACCCAATTGAGCATCTCTAGAGAGACCTGAAAATGGCTGCCCACCAACGTTCACCATCCAACCTGACAGAACTCCAAAAGTATTGGAACGGCAAAGTCACTTCCTTTGTTTTTATTATATACTCAAGACATTTGGGTTTCAGATCAAAAGATGAATATTAGACATAAGTTCAGAATTCCAGCTTTCATTTAAAGGTAGTTACATCTAGATGTTTTAAACAACTCAGGACAGAGCACCTTTTGTTTGAAGCCGCCCACGTTTCAAGTGAGCAAAGGTATTGGGACAGACATGATTGAATGAATTTAAAGTTAATAACATTTAATATTTGGTGGCATAACCCTTACTTGCAATGACTGCATCAAGCCTGCGACCCATTGACTGCACCAGACTGTTACATTCTTCATTTGAAATGCTTTTCCAGGCTTCACAAACCTTGGTAAAATGACCGAAACAAGAATCCGATTCATATTGGATGGTCACATGACGAAAAAAGAGCAGCGATTTCATGTCAAGCGGACAACGCATGAGGGAGATGTGTGACAAAAACGTCTCCATGGTGACCGTGTTATCGCCAGTTGGCTAACATATGCACGTGGCTGTACCACACACTCTCATACACACACGCGCGCGCACACAGGCATGATTTATTACCTCACTTTGCAGCAGGCCAGTTGCAATATTGATGCAGATGTACATTTTATGACAAAAGTAGTAAAATGCTTTTTCCACTGTCAAGTTTACGACACTTTATTGTCTCTCAGTAATTAAGAGCGCATTAAGTTTAATGCGCATCGCACAGCTCGGGATTACACACAAACACACAAACACGCAGCAAAATCATTACTCATAAAACATGTTTACGTTTCAATGTAAGTGCTTTCAAAAAAAGACACATAGCTCCAAATTTTAGTTTGGTTGTTTGCTTTTGTAGTTTGTCTCACAAAAAAGACAATATTTCGATACGTGTTTTTTTTCTTCTATTTTTAAAAAACATTTCTTAAAAAAAACTAAAAAACAAAACCTTGGTGATCCGATCCCTGGCTACAGAAGCTGGCTCTAGGGATGTGGAATGTCACCTCTCTGGCAGGGAAGGAGCCCGAGCTGGTGTGTGAGGTCGAGAAGTTCCGACTAGATATAGTCGGACTCGCCTCCACGCACAGCTTGGGCTCTGGTACTAGTCCTCTCGAGAGGGGTTGGACTCTCTACCACTCTGGAGTGGCCCACGGTGAGAGGCGCCGAGCAGGTGTGGGTATACTTATTGCTCCCTGGCTCTGCGCCTGTACGTTGGGGTTCACCCCGGTGGACGAGAGGGTAACCTCCCTCCGTCTTCGGGTGGGGGAACGGGTCCTGACTGATGTTTGTGCCTATGCACCAAACAGCAGTTCAGAGTACCCACCCTTTTTGGAGGGGGTGCTGGAGAGCGCTCCTGCTGGGGACTCCACCGTTCTGCTGGGGGACTTTAATGGTCACATGGGCAATGACAGTGAGACCTGGAAGGGCGTGATTGGGAGGAATGCTCCCCCCCCCCCCGATCAGAACCCGAGCGGTGTTCTGTTATTGGACTTCTGTGCTCATCACGGCTTGTCCGTAACGAACACCATGTGCAAGCATAAGGGTGTCCAGACGTGCACTTGGCACCAGGACATCCTAGGTCGCAGTTCGATGATCGACTTTGTGGTCGTGTCATCGGACTTGCGGCCGCATGTCTTGGACACTCTGGTGAAGAGAGGGGCGGAGCTGTCAACTGATCATCACCTGGTGGTGAGTTGGGTCCGATGGTGGGGGAAGATGCTGGTCCGACGTGGCAGGTCCAAACGTATTGTGAGGGTGTGCTGGGAACGTCTGGCGGAATCCTCTGTGAGAAGGAGTTTCAAATCCCACCTCCGACAGAACTTTGCTCATGTTCCAGGGGAGGCGGGGGACATTGAGTCCGAGTGGACCATGTTCCGCGCCTCCATTGCTGAGGCGGCCGACCGGAGCTGTGGCCGTAAGGTGGTTGGTGCCTGTCGTGGCGAGAACCCGTTGGTGGACACCAACAGTGAGGGATGTCGTCAAGCTGAAGAAGGAGTCCTATTGGGCCTTTTTGGCCTGTGTGACTCCTGAGGCAGCTGATAGGTACTGGCTGGCCAAGCGGAATGCAGCTTTGGTGGTCACTGAAGCAAAAACTCGGGCATGGGTGGAGTTCAGTGAGGCCATGGAGAAAGACTTCCGGATGGCTTCGAGGAAATTCTCGTCCACCATCCGGCGTCGCAGGAGGGGGAAGTAGTGCACCACCAACACTGTGTATAGTGGGGATGGGGCGCTGCTGACCTCGACTCGGGACATTGTGAGCCGGTGGGGAGAATACTTCGAAGACCTCCTCAATTCCACCGACATGACTTCCCATGAGGGAGCAGAGTCCGGGTTCTCTGAGGCGGGCTCTCCTATCGCTGGGGTTGAGGTCACCGAGGTGGTTAAAAAGCTTCTCGGTGGCAGGGGCACGGGGGTGGATGAGATTTGCCCGGAGTTCCTCAAGGCTCTGGATGTTGTAGGTCTGTCCTGGTTAACACTCCTCTGCAACATCGCATGGACATCGAGGACAATTCCTCTGGATTGGCAGACTGGGGTGGTGGTCCCCCTTTTTAAGAAGGGGACCGGAGTGTGTGTTCCAACTACAGGGGGATCACACTCTTCAGCCTCCTTGGTAAGGTCTATTGAGGGGTGCTGGAGAGGAGGGTCGCTCGGGAAGTAGAATCTTAGATTCAGGAGGAGCAGTGTGGTTTTCGTCCTGGCCGTAGAACAGTGGACCAGCTCCACACCCTTGGCAGGGTCCTCGAGGGTGCATGGGAGTTCGCCCAACCAGTCTACATGTGTTTTGTGGACTTGGAGAAGGCGTTCGACCGTGTCCCTCTGGGGACTTGTGAGGTGTGCTTCGGGAGTATGGGGTACCAAACCCCCTGATATGGTCTGTTCGGTCCCTGTACGACCGGAGTCAGAGTTTGGTCCACATATCCGGCAGTAAGTTGGACTTGTTTCCGGTCAGGGTTGGACTCCGCCAAGGCTGCCCTTTGTGACCGATTCTGTTCATAACTTTTATGGACAGAATTTCAAGGCGCACCCGAGGCGTAGAGGGGGTCCGGTTTGGTGGCCTCAGTATTACATCTCTACTTTTTGCAGATGATGTGGTTCTGTTGGCTTCATCAAACCTTGATGGTGGCTGGGGCATCTGATTCAGATGCCTCCCAGACGCCCCCCTGGTGACGTGTTCCGGGCATGTCCCACCGGGAGGAGACCCCGGGGACGACCCAGGACACGCTGGAGAGACTACATCCTTCGGCTGGCCTGGGAACGCCTCGGGATCCCCCCGGAAGAGCTGGATGAAGTGACTGGGGAGAGGGAAGTCTGGGCGTCCCTGCTAAAGCTACTGTCCCCGCGACCCGACCTCCGATAAGCGGTAGAAAATGGATGGATGGATGGACAAAAACAGACAACGCCAAAAAAAGCATGTTTTTGTTTTGGATTCATGTTGGTAAGGTCACAAAAACAAAATATTGTTTATGCATACTTCATGTTTTGTCAACACCTTTTTTCCTTGCTCCTAAAAAAACACAAAACAGAATTTCAGATATTGGATTTTCATCAGACAAAATATGGTGATTTAAAAAAAAATCAGAAACGAAGAAAATCCTTTTTTAAAAAAAAAAAAAAAAAAAAAAAAAAAAAGTAAAATATAAAAATAAATCCAAATGTGGAAAAACTGTGTTTTCATTGGAGAGTAATAATATCGACATTTGGGGCTGTTGTATCGATATTGCATCACAACGGATGATAATAAGATTCAACGCGATAATATTTTATAATGAAATCCTGCCTTTACATATGATGGCAAAAATGCTGGCTTGCTGTTCATAAAATGTGCTAAAAGTACAACATTTTGTAGAGTCATTCACTGTCACTTGACTGTGGTCGGCATGCAAAAGCACAATTGTGTCAAACAATAAGCGTTAATGCCGTTTCTTCAAAACATCACATGACGCCGGGTTCTTGTTGTTGTGGACATTGAGTCCAAATCATCACAAGACCTAATTCAGGACAACAATTCAATTACATGCCCCTGGACAACAGCGCGCAGAGCAGTTTCCACGAGGATGCCATGGAAAGACGTTTAAAACGCCAGCTTTCACTCAAGTATAAAAGTGGTCAGATATTCAACAATCTTTGGGTTCATGATTCAAATTAGTAGGGTTCCTTTTGTAAAGGACGATGGTCCATATTTCACTAAGTTCTCTTTCTGTATTTTTTGCTCAAAAAATGCAAATGGCAGTTATTTCCAATAATATCAATCCTTTTTGGAGCAATTGGTAAATAACTAATTGCACTTGGAATGTCGCTTTTTCACCAGAATCGCACAAATCCATACGCCCCTATGCCTTGGTGTGACGTCAGAGGCAGAAAGTGCATAGCCATTGTGGAAAAAGAAATGTGCAACACTAAAAAGTGCCAGTATTTACTGATATTTTATATATCATCACTGCCGGGTGGAATCCCCTCATCTCCAAAATGACAACTTTTCATCAAAAAAATAAAACAAAACCCGACATCTTGCTTCAGTTTCCAAACACGGCTTTGTTGTTGTGTTTTGTTCTTTGTAAATTGGTATTATACCTTATACAGTATTTCTGTCATATACTGTAACACTCTCACATGAACACAACAGCACCCCAAAATTATGTTCAATCGTTAATATGCTAAAAAGTTGCTAATTTATTACGTTGTCACTGATTAAAATGATACGAACGTGGCGCCAGCCAGCCATGGCCATCAAAGTCTGCTGAACTCGTACGACGCCACCACCGTACAAAAACCTTTAAAAGCAAACACCTGTGTCACATCACGCATCCAAAAGATTTTTCAAAGGTCCAGAGCCACGAGTGATGCAATCAATGCAACACTGAGCTGATGAAACCCCGTTTGAGGCGGAAATTAATCTGTAAGCACTTACTTCATGGCTATCTTTCTTCTGTAACGAAGCATTTCAATGATCAATTTGAGCAAAACAAGCCTACTCAAATGTATTACTATCACTATTTTCACTCCTTATTATCTTAAAAAAAACACCCAGACTTTCAATATAAGCGACAATTTCACCACAGAACATGTTTATAAGGAAATGTCCTCACCTTCTGCACCTAATGTCACAGGCTGATGTGTTGTTTTCCAGATTTTGTTGTGGACAGGTCAAAATCTGGCTGGACAGAAAACAAGCCGAAAATTATTTTGGGGCGTATTTTTTCTGCAGACATCATTTTTAAGTCCAGAACTATGGAAGAAAGGCCAATCTTCACAGCATTAGAGAGGTCTTTTAATGGATAACGACAATGCAAATGAAATTTAGAAGAAAACAAAATCATCCCCCAACACCAGTTTGATCGAGTTACATGAAATTGGGTGGCTATGTCTACAAAAAACAGGATGCACGGAAAAGTCTCAAGGACTCATGCCTGAAATTGAACAGGAAGTTGACCATTTTGGTTTGAAGCAACATTTCAGACTTAGTCAATCCCCATGAAAGGTTTGAAAAAATTTGCCCCTCATACCAGTTTCATTGATCAGCACAACATTTCGTGGAGCTGTGGTGTGTACATAAGTGTAAGTGTGTACGAAAAGTCTCACGGACCTGTGGTCGAAATTGAACAGGGAGTCAGCCATTTTGGTTTGAAGCAGCCACTTCACATTCAGTCGTGCCCCCGTGGGAAGTATGAAAAAAAATCAGCCCCCGACACCAGTTTCACCTATCGGCATGAAATTGGGTGGACATCTATTATAACAGGATGCACAATAAAGTCTCAAGGACCTGTGGCTGAAATTGAACAAGAAGTCAGTCAGTTTGGTATCCATTTTGCTGCAAATTTCCAGGCTCATACTTGAATGGACACAAACTAGGGAATTCGCCAATAAATAATTTCTGCTCTCAGCTTTAATGGAATATTGTTTTTAACTGTTAACTGTATTGTATTACACAGAACCAGAGGACAAGAAAATATGAATTAAATTAACAGGTTTTAATCACTTTTCGGGGAATGAAAATTGGTCAAAAATATTAACTGGATGCAGTAGACTAAGGACCATACTACTACTACTACTACTACTACTACTACTACAAAGAGAACACATTTTCAAGGTACTAAATGACACTTTAATATGTTAAAAGTAAATGAAGTGTCCAGCGCGTGTATATGTGACGGGACAACAGAGCAGCGCATTTGGGCCTCGTGACTCTCTCTATTCATCTTTGTCTTCTCATATTCATGCGTTTGTATTTCTGCGTTCATGTTGTGCGGAGGACATTTGCGCATTGATACGTTTCACAGTGTATCGGTCAAGGTAACAGGCGGCCTCTGTTTGTGCATCATGAGACGAAGATGACTCATCATCTGACACACACAGAAAAACGTGCACACACACGCAGAGGAATAAAGTGATTCCAGATGACATGAAATAAGCTGTGTCCGCGTTCAAAGAAATTGTCTTTGACATTCATTCAATTGTAGCAGCCTGTGGTTGCCACGGTAACCATCACATATTCACTGTCCAAGAAGACGACTCTGTACAACAGCAGCTTGTTAACCGACTAGTTGCAAGATCATAAATCTCTGCTGAAATATTCTATTAATAACTCATTAATAATAATAAATAGAATTGTATTTTTCTTTCTCCACAATCACACCCTTTTTAGTTAGGCAGTTGGTCAGCACGATGATGCTAAAATTACATAAATGTTTTCTGTGAAATTAAATTGTACAGAAACAAACAGAAAATCTTACCATACTTAAAAGTTAACTCATTGACTGCCAGCCGGTTTCAAAGCAGTTCCTCATATTGCCAGCCATTTTAGAGCATTTTTTGACAGATATTTTAAAGGTCCTGTATTTTGGCTGTTTAGACCGCCATAGAGTGACTCTCTAACATGGATTTATTACAAAAACGAGAATTTCATTTAAAAAAACACCTTGGTTTTGTCATACCGCCACTTCTGTTTGACCCAGTTTTGTATACATTTTGTCCGTATTTGGCTCAGACCGCCCCCTTTCCTCTGATTGGTTGCCTCTGTGTAGAAGACCCACTTGTGAGAGCATATGTGGTTTGTTATGTTGAGAGCAAAGGTCTTTGCTAGTGACGATAAGTTCGAGAAATTCGAATGACCTGATTTCAGGCTTCTCGGCTTCTCCTAACGTCTGGAACTCAGGAATGCGTGCATGAGTTTATTTCATATTTCACATTGACTGAGGGACCATAGAGACAATGTTACAGCCCAAGAAAAAGTTGGCTTGGAAAAATATGGCACCATTAAGACCCACAGAATATTGTGTATTGTGTATTCTGTGTGGTCTGTCACTGAACCTACCAAAGAAAGAGTAAACTTTCATCGTTTACCAGAAAAAAAGCAGTACAACAGGATTTGGTTTCACCAAAAACACTGGTTCCTGATCAAAAAGCAGAGAAAATGAGCATTTAGTGAAAAGAAACTGACTGACTTTAAAATCTTTTGCTTTTATAATTCTTCAAAATACAAAACAATAAGAGCAAGACCAGAGCTTTTGATGGCAAAATGATCATATATTTACAGATATACAACTAAAAAACGCGCTGTGAGCAACACTAATTCACCGCACGGCTCGAGTTGAATGTTAGTGGAATTTGTACATGCCGTTTGCAATTGATTGCATGAAATGTTAACTTTTCTAACGATTGTGATACAGACCATTCGACCGTCAGTTGCCTAAACTTGCCCGACTTCTAGCAAGTTGGCATGACTCTCCCTCAAAATCGACGTGACAAGGCGAGATTCGCCCCTAATCTTTATCTTCTCCTCAAAATCCAAAGTGATGAAATGCCACCATCTCGTGATCAGTTAGTCATTACAGTGGTTTACGAACCTGAATTTCACACACAAGCTGGGCGAGACCCTCTTCCACACCAACCCATTGAAAATGTACTTGACGAATATATTCGTCTGTGGCAGTAAATGGTCGGATTACAGTTGAAGAATATTTATGTCCACGGAAGGGAACGAGTAAAATACAACTGAACTGCACTTAACAAATGTAATGTAATGGATTAAAAATAACGTTGAAGCCACAGTAACATGCACGGTTAATCATTGTATCAGTGGATTAGATTCAATATGCTGCGTCATCTTGTTCGGAGGACATGGTACACATGCAGTATGTCATGTAAGCAACACGTATGCATCACGTTTACATCAGATGAGTCACCCCTCAGTCGCGCACATGACATCATTCATCACCGGTTCCTGTCACGTATACGCTCTACGCAGAGGAGACATCATTGATCATCGGTGCACTGCAGAGATCATGGCCGCCTTCGCGTGACCTGCACGCTGTGCAGCAATGCACTGTGGGTCTTAGCGTTCCGGGAGAGCGACAACATAGGCGGAGAGGAAATGAATGGAGGGCCCAGACAAGATTGGGTCCCTGCGGCCTCCTCCGGGTGGCCAGTTGACGGGGCGCCTCGGTGGAGCCCTGGGTCCCTCGGTGTGGAACGTGTCCCGGTGGACTGCTAGGCCCGATCCCGCCTCTCGATTGATTGGGTGGGTTCCTCAGCCTACGCGATGCAGGCACAGCAATTACTGGACACTTCTGTCAGTCATTGTGCATGTGAAACGGTGTCAATTAACTTGCATGTGTCCACAGGCACACATCCCTGGGACTTTTTCGCTGGGTGTGGGGCCACTCACTTATTGCGACAAATAACTCATGAATATGCAAATTGATTGGGTATCCCTTCACTCACACTCTCGTCATATAGACTCATAATTTACATAGTCACTCCCACCACACTTCAGTTGTACAGCCGGCTTCATGAGCCTTATTCTGCATGCTTCTTCTCCTGTCCATGTCCTGTCCTTCCCTCACACGGTGTAGAACACTCATATCTAATGTGTCATTGTTCTAGTAATGATTTACTTTTCTTATTTTGTTTACAAATAGTGATTTGTCTTTTGTCTTTTTTTCTCACGCCCCTCTGTAAACTTTGTTCTGTTCGACTGATCGACTCTGATTCTCAATAAATATCAGTTATAATACTAAGAAACCACAGCGGCAGCTTAAACACTCCACTGTGACACAGTAAAACTGTTCTGGCATAAAAGGGATACAGATCCTCCATTCTGCTTGACCTAACAGCCGAACAGGACAAAAAAAATAAAAAATTATTTGTCTTGTATATTTTGTATTTTTATTATTATTTCAATGACTTCCAAAACCACATAGGAAACATTGATAGGACATAACAGACCAGATAAATATGTACAAATATATATTGCATTGATATTTAATTTGTCATTTTTTTTAAAGCATATTTGGTATTGGAGTAGGTGGCACGGTGGCCGATGGTTGTTTGTTTGTATGTGCCCTGCGATTGGCTGGCAACCAGTTCAAGGTGTACCCCGCCTCCTGCCCGCAGTTAGCTGGGATAGGCTCCAGCATACACACCACCCTCGTGAGGATAAGCGGTGTAGATAATGGATGGATGGATGGTATTGGAGTAATCCAAACGTAAATAAAAGTAATGAAGTTACATGACTTTCATATTATGTACTTAGATTACATTAATAGCTACTTTTTTAATAGGTAATTGGTTACTGTATCGGATTACATTTTTAAAGTGACCCTCACGACCTTGAGAATAAGCTTTGTGTTCAACTAAGTAGGCCCAGTTTTCACACTGGTACATTTGTGACTAAAATGAGACACGCTCATTGTTTCTGTATTCATACTTTTTATATTTTTGTTTGGTGGTTAACAGTGCAATTTTTCAAATGTAAAATAGGTGCCTTGGCTCAACAAAGGTTGGAAAACACAGATTTTAATGTTTAAAGTTATTAATAAATAAGTTTCATATGATGCACATAGACTGACGTGGTCATAATCAGAATTATCTTTATTTGCCAAGTATGTCAAAAACACACAATTTATCTGAGGTAGTTGGAGCCCCTCAAGTACGACAATAGTCAATTGACAATTCATACTTTTGAGACATAAAAACAAAAAAACAGAGCCACAATTACGATGTTACCAGTAATTTGATAATGCTGGTACAATTCAATTTTTTGACAATTGTGCAAATGATGCCGAGTCCTCTTGCAATTTAGAGCAGTTTGAAATGACTAATAGAACAATAGTCTGGTACAGTGACCATTGTGCAAATGGCGCAGAGGCTTCAAGAAATTATGCAGTTTAAAGTGACTAGTATTGTGATAATCTGGAACAATGTCAATTGTGCAAATGGTGTAGATACTTCTCAAGCACAGAAGTGGCCAGTATTGGTCAACAACAGATAAGTAGTGCAGAGTGGCGAGACTCATACAGTGAGTGCATGAATAATGTATAATTGGCCCGACAGAGATGTGACTACAATCTCAAGACAAAATTGGCAGCATGCTACAATGGAATTCTAAGTGAACTGTTTAAGAAGTTAATGGCAAGAGGGAAGAAGCTGTTGGAATGTCTGCTAGTTTTAGTTTGCATTGCTCGGTAGCGCCTACCTGAGGGAAGGAGCGGGAAGAGGTGGTGACCAGGATGTGGAGGGTCCAAGAGGATTTTGCATGCTCTTGTCTTAGTTCTGGCAGTGTGCAAGTCCTCAAGGGTCGGTAGGGGGGTACCGACAATTTTTTCAGCAGTTTTGATTGTCCGTTGCAGTCGGAGTTTGTCCTTTTTTCTGGCAGCACCGAACCAGACTGTGATGGAAGAACACAGGACTGATTCGATGACTGCTGTGTAGAACTGCCTCAACAGCTCCTGTGGCAGGCTGTGCTTCTTCAGAACCCGCAGGAAGTACATCCTTTGCTGGGCCTTTTGAGGATGGAGTTGATGTTGGTCTCCCACTTCAGGTCCTGAGTGACTGTAATTCCCAGGAACTTGAAGGTCTCTAAGGTTGAGACAGGGCAGTTGGACAGCGTGAAGGGCAACTGTGGCGAAGGAGGCCTCCTGAAGTCCACGATCATCTCTACAGTCTTGAGCGTGTTCAGCTCGAGGTTGTGTCGGCTGAACCACAGCTCCAGCCGCTCCACTTCCTGTCCATAAGCAGACTTGTCACCGTCTTTGATGAGGCCGAAGACTGTGGGTGAGGCCGATGACTCTGGTGGTGTGATGTTAGGAACACAGAGATTTCCAGCAAGTTGACAGCTGGGATAGCCTCCAGCACGCCCGCGACCCTAGTGAGGAGAAACGACTCAGAAAATGGATGGATGGATGAAAGAAAAGAAAATGAACGACTTGGAAATCTGTTGTATGCACCAGAGATCTTGTGTTGGAGAGATATAGGTTCACTACTAACTTGCCTTCAACTAGATTTGATGGAAATGTATCAAAATTGTTTTAATTTTTGTGGAATTCTGTTGACCAAACCAACCGACCAACCGACCGACCGACCAACTAACCGACCAACAAATTAAACCAGCCAACCAACTAACTTTCAGCAAGATTTTGTGGAAATTGATTATCAAATTTGTTGTGTGATCGTTATTACCAACCAACCAGAGACAAGGTTGCCTTCATCTCCTGTAGTTGACAAACTGAGCAAATGTAAATTGCTTACTTACTGACTAACTGAACCAACCAGCCAACTAACTAGCTAAATAAGTAACAATCAGGTTGCCTTCCACAAGGTATCAAAGGAATAAAATGTTTATGTGATCCTGCATTGTCAGTGAGCGCCCGACTAACTGACAGACCCACCGACTGGCCTAACTAAGGTAGCTTTCGACAAAGTGTTCAAAGAAATTGATTGTCAATTTTTTTACGTAATCCTTATTACTAACTGACCCGCCGATTCGCCAACCGATTAACTTGCAGTGAGTTTGACAAGGCTTCAGTTATCTAATTTTTGTATAATCCTGTTTACTAACTTTCTAAATGAAAGTCCATCGAACATTCAGGTTGCCATTGACTCGTATTCATGGAAATCGGTGATGTAATTTTGGCATAATCTTTCTTATAAACTAACTAACAGTGGCTGTTCTTTGAATAGTTTTTCACTACACGACTGCAAAAATGTTGAGTCTGTGCCTCCGGAGAGCTCTAGAGATTATTTGTAGGTGTAGCAAATAACATCCTAGCCGAGTAGCCCACATCCTGTTGTTGACGTGAGGACAGGAAGTGTCCGCATCCCTTCCAATGGGAAATGCAGGCGGCTTATTAATAGCAATGAGAGGTATGAGCATGGCCACGCTGCTTGGGAGCATTATCTGGCTACGTGTTGTTGTACCCATATTAAATGTCAAGTTCAGTGGGTCATGCGCTGCACTCATTGTCTTCTACATGTGCTTCAACGTGATAAATTACTTAACTTTAGCACTTTTTTTCACTCTTGATAAACAACACATGGAAAACAATGGTATTTACTTGTTATTGGTTGCTGCACACAAAACCAACACATAAACCAAGCAACAAATAATCAACCAACCAACCAACCAGCGACCGACCAACAAACTGAACCAACCAACCGAAATCAACAAACCAACTAAACCAACGAACCAACTGAGAAATCAATAAACTAAACCCAACTAACCAGGGAACGACCAACAAACTAAACCACCCAACCTGAAAAAAAGAATTAGCAAACAAACTTTTGACTAGATTTCACAGAAATTAATGATCAGATTATTGACAATGACCAACCGACTGACTGACGAATGAGCTAACTCACTAACAAGTTACCTTTGACAAGATTTCATTGAAATGTTGTCAAGTTTTGCATAATCCTACTAAACAAACGACCAATGTACTATAAACCTACCTCACAAGAGCTTAGTTCAACAGCACTTATTCGAAAAGGCCTATTAAAATAATTGAGAACGGGAATGCACACAGGAAGGGATTCATATTTGAATCAGTCACCATCAGTCCCCCTCACTTATTACCAAAATTAAGTTTTATTATTTAACTTGCTAATGTCAACTGTGCAGTGTGTGCCCATGATGTTTTACTGTATGTATCATGTCATGTTATGTTATATAACTTTTACTTTGCTTTCCGAGTGTGGTCAAGTTTTATGATGCAGGTCCGGCCAAGTGCGTGCATGCCTGGAGAAGGGCATCATGGGAGTTCTCCCGCGCTCCCACGCAGCCCAATCCCGGCGGCAGCTGTGAATGCGATGAGAGGAGCCAAAGACCCCAGAGAACCCCCGACCAAACCCCCACCCTGGCTTCACTGCCATAACGCCAACAAACAGGAACGTGACCCCTTCCTTCCCACTGTAAACCGCCCCACAATGGGGCCCCAGATATACCGCCTCTTTTTCCTTCTTTCTACGCACTCCGAGGGGAATCCTCCACCCCACCAGCGGCATTCCACATCCTGTCCGGCCGACTCGTATGCAAAACATTAGCAGCTTTCTCAAGATGTCTCATAGTTAGAATGGAGAAAAGTTATTTTGAGAAACTCCAAAAACCAGAGACCTTCGCTAAGGTTTGTTTCAGTTTCATCAACATCCAAAACTACTTCTGCATCCGACGGAACAAAATGTAATAAGATCCAACAAAGCAAAAGTAACCAAGAAACTAACTAATCAGCCAAGCAACAATCTAAACCAACCTACAACCCAACAAACTAAGCTGTTAAAAACTGAACAACCAACTACAACCCCAATTCCGATGAAGTTGGGACGTTATGTTAAACATGAATAAAAACAGAATACAATGATTTGCAAATCATGTTCAACCTATAGTTAATTGAATACATTACAAAGACAAGATATCTAATGTTCAAACTGATAAACTTTATTGTTTTTAGCAAATAATCATTAACTTAGAATTTTATGGCTGCAACACGTTCCAAAAAAGCTGGGACAGGTGGCAAAAAAGACTGAGAAAGTTGAGGAATGCTCATCAAACACCTGTTTGGAACATCCCATAGGTGAACAGGCTAATTGGGAACAGGTGGGTGCCATGATTGGGTATAAAAGGAGCTTCCCTGAATTGCTCAGTCATTCACAAGCAAAGTGGGCGAGGTTCACCTCGCCCACAAGTGTGTGAGAAAATAGAAACTCCAAAACAGTTTAAGGACAATGTTCCTCAACGTACAATTGCAAGGAATTTAGGGATTTCATCCTCTACTGTCCATAATATCATCAAAAGGTTCAGAGAATCCGGAGAAATCGTTGCATGTAAGCGGCAAGGCCGAAAACCAACATTGAATGCCCATGACCTTCGATCCCTGCATCAAAAACCGACATCAATGTGTAAAGGATATCACCACATGGGCTCAGGAACACTTCAGAAAACCAATGTCAGTAAATACAGTTCGGCGCTACATCCGTAAGTGCAAATTGAAACTCTACTATGCAAAGCAAAAGCCATTTATCAACAACACCCAAAAAGGCCGCCGGCTTCTCTGTGTTCTGTGGTCCGATGAGTCCACATTTCAAATTGTTTCTGGAAATTGTGGATTTCGTGTCCTTCGGGCCAAAGAGGAAAAGAACCAGCCGGACTGTGATGGATGCAAAGTTCAAAAGCCAGCATCTGTGATGGTATGGCCTGTGTTAGTGCCAAAGCATAGGTAACTTACACATCTGTGAAGACACCCTTAATACTGAAAGGTACATACCGGTTTTGGAGAAACATATGCTGCCATCCAAGCAACTTCTTTTTCATGGACGCCCGCCCCTGCTTATTTCAGCAAGACAATGCAAAACCGCATTCTGCACGTGTTACAACAGCGTGGCTTCGTAGTAAAAGAGTGCGGGTACTAGACTGGCCTGTCTGCAGTCCAGACCTGTCTCCCATTGAAAATGTGTGGCGCATTATGAAGCGTAAAATACGGAGACCCCAGACTGTTGAAAAGCTGCAGCCATACATCAAGCAAGAATGGGGAAGAATTCCACCTACAAAGCTTCAACAATTAGTGTCCTCAGTTCCCAAATGTTTATTGAATGCTTTTTTGGAACGTGTTGCAGCCATAAAAATTTAAGTTAATGCTTATTTGCCAAAAACAATCGCAGGGTACATACAAACAAACAACCATTTACTCACATTCACACCTACGAGCAATTTAGAGTCTTCAATCAACCTACCACACATGTTTTTGGGAAGTGGGAGGAAACCGGGGTACCCGGAGAAAACCCACGCAGGCACGGGGCACAAATGCAAACTCCCCACAGGCGGGCCCGGGATTTGAATGCTGGTCCTCAGAACTGTGAGGCAGATATGCTAACGAGTCACACACTGTGCCGCCAACTAAATCAAATCAACAAAATAAATCACTCAAAAAACTAACCAAACCTACCAACCAACCCACCCACCCATCCACCAACAAATAAACTACACAACCAACAAAACAAACCAACAAATAAATAACAACCTATAATTCAAAACATCCAATATCCAACAAACCAACCAAACAAACAACCAATTAAACCAACCAATCAACAACAAAAAAAAGGAATGACCGAACAAGCAAACAAAAACGATTCAAACCAACCGAGCAACAAATTAAACCAAGCAACTTACAAACTAACCCAACATACCAACCAATAAACCAAGCCAACCATTACACCTATAATCCAAGACAACCCACAACCAAAAAACAAACTGATGAATACAGTATTTAGAGACCAATGGACAATTGTCATGCAGTCAATGTGACCGTTCATCGTCAACAACAAAAAAACAGGACAAGTTCAAAGAACGTCCAGAGCTGGAGGGTAACACATGCTGAACGTGTTTTGGAGGGGGAAAAACACTGCGGCTTGGTAGCTGTGGCTACGAAGACAACAGGAAGTGAAACATTTAGCTGTGTCATCTTTGTCTTTGACACTAATGACTCGTGACTGCCAGCTGAGGAAATCTCAGTCGCACAGGAGAAGAGATTGTAAATGAATGAATGCTGAAAATTGAGCATTAAGTCATCAATCCTAACGCTAACGTCGTTCTTTTTTTTTTTAATTCAGCCCCTGCAGCCATTTTCACTTAGCAACATGAAATTTGGTGGACAGGGCTATCATGATAAGAGCCACAAACGTGTCTCAAGAAGCCGTGCACGAAAACACAGGACATCAGCCATTTTCTTTCAATTTGTTTACATTTTAGGGGTAATTTCCAGGGATCCTTGGCCCTGGATTTTAATTTTGAAAATTCAGCTTCCGAAGCCTGTTTCACTTAACAACATAAAATTTGGTATACATGTCTATCATGATTAGAACGGCAAAATGTCTCAGGAAACCATGCTGGGAAAGAAACAGGAAGCCTATGATTCTGCTTTAAAGTGGACATTTTAGGAGTCATTTGGAGGGATCCTTGCCAACTGTCCACCCATCCATTTTCAACACCGCTTATCCTGGTTAGGATCACAGGACGCTGGACCCTATCCCAGCTGACGTCGGGCAAAAGGTGGACTACACCCTGAACTGGTCGCCAGTCAGTCACAGGGCACGTATAGACACGGACAACCATTCACACTCACTTTCGAACCATCACTGAGTGGGAACTGAACCCACGCTACCTGCACCAAAGTCAGGCGAGTGTACCACCACACCATCAGTGACTCTCCTTGCCAACTGGATTTTCTTTTTGAAAATTCAGTCCCCGAAGCCAGTTTCACAGCAACATAAAATTTGGTGTCCAAGTCTATCATTAATAGACCAACAAAAAAGTCTCAAGAAGCTCTATAATTAATTAATTTCCAAGGATGCTTGCTCCCTGGATTTTATTTTTGAAAACTCAAGCTTCTGAAGCCAGTTTCACTGAGCAACAACATTTTGTAGGCAAGTCTATCATGATTAGACCCACAAAAAAAGTCTCCAGAAACCATGCTTGGAAAGAAACATGAAGTCTGTCATTTTACTTTGAAGCGGACATTTTAGGGGTAATTTCCAGGGCTCCTTGTTCCCTGGATTTTCTTTTTAAACATTCAGCCCCCAAAGTCAGTTTCACTTCGCAACATTAAATTTGGCAGATATGTCTACAATGAGTAAACCCACAACGTTTTTTTTAAAGAAGCTTGGCCGGAAAGGACCTAGGACTTCACCAGTTTTGGTTTGAAGTAGACATTTTTGGGGTCATTTCCAAGTATCCTTGCCACCTGGCTTTTCTTTTTGAAAGTTCAGCCCCCGAGGCCAGTTTCACTGAGCAACATGAAACCTGGTAGACATGTCTATTATGGATACTTACAAAAAGTCTCAAGAAGCTATGCCCATCAAGACAAAGGAAGCCTGCCATTTTGGTTTGAAGCAGCTATTTTAGTCTCATTTTAGTCATTTCCAGGAGTCTTTCAAAGATGAACAAGACATTGTACAATATGTATACTTGCTTGCACCTTTCAGGCTAAATGCTACAATGCCATGTCAACTTTCTGATATGTGACTGACTTTGTGTCAAGAAACAGCATCAAGAGTGAGCAACGTCCCTGCCACCGCCATCAATCACCAAGCACAAATTACAGGACGACCTTCGCCTGGCGACAACCCGGTGTGGCGTGCGTTCGCAGGCCGACAACAGCAGCAGCAATGCATACGTGCTTTGGCGTTTATGAGTCACGCCCGTCGTCAACGTAGCATTAGCCACACCATACCACACCACTAACTTTTAGTCATCTCGTTTTGTGTCCTTTATGAGTCACAACTGGGGTGTTTACTGTTGCTTTCCTACAGTACTTATTTTGTAAATGTCTGTGATTGTACATTTTGTATGTGTGTGTGTCATATACTGCCTGGAGTTCCATTACTGTAGCCGGGAGGGCGCTTTGCGTTCTCTCTCTCTCTCTACCCTCCCTTCTCTGTTTTCAGCACCTGTCTCCAATCAGCCTTTTCACCACCAGCATATAAACCTGCCTGTTACAGGAAACCCTCACCGAAGTATTGCAGTTACTTTCAGTGGTACCACGGATCCATTTACCTCACGTAAGTCACCCTATTCCTCGTGATCTTTTTGACTCTTGTGACTCCTTGTTCCAGTGTGTCTTCCCCCCGTGTTCCTGATCCACGTAATTCCTGCCGCCAAGCCAGCTGCCTGTCCTCACCACTATCTGCCACCTGTCCACACCGCCGCCTGCCAACCCACCTAGGACCATTGCCATTACCTTTCATCAATAAACTATTCATCCTTTCACATCTGCCTCCGACTGCTCTTGGATCAAGCCACTCTCTATTCGTGTCAGAGTGTGTGTGTTTGTTTGTGTCAATGTTTGATGTAAATGTACAGGAGATAATCGCCTTTGTTTGTCCTATACGAGGTCCTTGGTTTTCTTTGGCGGCTACACGTGAAGCGATTTATTTCAGTAAAAAAAGATTTGGCCCTGGATAGTTTTCAAAATCAATAGGGTGATTTGAACATTGTGACTGTTTGGAGGCTAACATGCAGGTTTGACGACACAAAAATACCAGTTTTAATAATTTTTACCCCTTCCATTATAGAAAAAGCAACTTCTATGCAATGACATTATTCAAAATAACTTTTGTCTTTTTTCCCTTCTGGGATTTGCTGTATTTCTCCTGATACGAAACAAGTTTTCCCACATTAACATGCATAACTTGACAGGAATAATAGAAATACAGTGGTGCCTTGAGTTTTTTTTAGATATGAGCTGCTGTTCCACTGATTTTGTGCTTTGACTTGCGAGCAAAAACCTGAGATACGAGCACTGTATGGTGGCAGTGAAGTCAACTCAGCTCACTTCACAACAAACAGCAGTTTGGCAGATAGAATAAATATTCTTCGAAAGAGAGGCTTCAAGCTATTTATTGCTTCTCCAAGTTAATGTTTACTGTCTAACTAAAAAAGAAAATAAAATGACACACGGTGTAATTAAAACCACCGCATACTGTCACTTTGCCCTGTTCAGCTTAATGCTATCAAACAATGCGAAACGCCATAGGCGGCTTAATGAAACTAGCACTGATGTTGCGGTCGTTATAATAGATATTTGAACACAAACAGTGAAGCGACAGATGGATATTATAACAATATTCACAGGCATATTTTCTTTATCCTCTGCGAACAACGACTAATATAAGCAACTCTCACTGAGGAATGAGGAGTCTCTATGTATTGTATATCCGTATGTCTGTATTATTCTGCCCCCAGGCGGCCAAGGCGTCCAGATCAGAAAGAGCACCACAATGTCCAGTGAACTTAAACAAAAAGCGCAACAAAAACTTTTTTTCACATTCTGTTTGATGTCCTGTAAGTTTGAGAGACTGGAATGGATTAATGGAATTTCCATTCATTTTAACAGGAAAAGATGACATTTTGTGTGTTGAGAAGGAAAGCTTACATAATGTCTTAAGAGTTAATGCCGCAAAAAAATCTTCTTTCAAAGCTTGTTTGGTATCAGAAGAAAACGGTTACTTTCATAAACGAAAAGGGTAAAAAAATAAATTAACATTGGAAATCACAGTTATATTAAAAAAAGAGAGATTTTTTTTAAGGCATATTACCCAGCTTTAGTTAAGACTAAGATCAGCCTCAGTGAGCATTAGTTAGCATCCCAGTCACGCACCCACGACGGAAAATTCATTTTCCGACTCCCGCCGTTTTGCTTCCTTGCGATGCGGTGGGATGACGGTGCCAGAGGCCGACTGGGCGCCCGTCTGTCACTCGCCGAGGTGGCACGCTTCAAAAGAACGACTGCTCGCTACCACCGTGTTCGTCTGTCGCGCAACGGCCGCCAAAAGACAAAGCATCAAATTATTCAGAATGGTTTCCCAGACACAAACTAATGACTTACAATTACAAAACAGGCCGGCGTCCAATCAGAAATGTGTGAAAGACAAGCTGTCCTCACACCTGCTTGACGATGACACACACGTACACACACGCACTCAAACTCAAAAACACTCGCACACGTACAGACACTCCAACTCCAAAAAACTCACGCACTCATACAAGTGAACAAGCCTTAACCGCGAGAGGCCAATTCTCTGTTAAATAGATGTAGGAACAGTTAAAAGGCAAAACACCCTTTTTCAACACAGTGGACTAGCGAATGATAGCTTGCATAGGAATTAATGTGGAGTTTGGACAATTTGAGACACCTGCATGAAGTAAAAAGTGACGAAGATGCAGGATTTGGACAAAAGTATGGGGCATGTACAAAGCAAAGCAAAGCAAATTTATTTATATAGCGCATTTCCTACACAAGGTAACTCAATGTGCTTCACATGATTTAAAGCATTTAAAAATAAAGACAAAAATAAAAGACATCTAAAAACATTTAAAAACAAAGAAATAATTATAAAAACAAAGACAAAAATGTAGTGCAAGAAAGGAGTGGAAATTCTCCAAAATACTCAACCATAAGCTGACAGGGTAGGGACTTTAGAATTGGAGTAATATGTTATGACCTCTTTGTTGTTGGTCAGAACCCGAGCTGCAGCTGTTTAATGCTCTTTTGGGAGAGTCCAGTCAGAAGACCACTACAGTAGTCCAGTCTAGCTGAGATAAAAGCATGGACGAGCTTCTGCTGGTCTGCTTGACACATGCAAGCCTTCACTCTGGATATGTTCTTCAGTTGTATTGGAGCACCTACAAGAGGTGAAAATAAAACGTGGACAAATGTATTGGACACAGCTACAGCAAGTAGGGAAAATGAAGAGTTTGGACATAAGTATTGAGATGCCTACACAAAGGGAAAAGTTAAAAACAAAATGTCGAGCTGTTTGCAGCAATACACACGCACACACAAAAACAGTCCATTGACATTGGACAGTACATTGGTTGCACGTCATAAAAATATGTTAAACTAACATTGTTTTATTATATTTTCGCAGAGAAGAGGGGAAATTTACGTTAGTTTGTCACATTTTAATCATGTGCAACATATGTAGATGTTCAAATTAAGTACTTTTTTCAGTGCGCAACCTTTCACTATTCTGGGAAGACTTTGTGCAAGATGTTGCCGTTCGCCTAAGTCCTGCCATAAAGCTGCAGTCACACATCCTACATGTCTGGATACGATCAAAAACGACAACAACGACTACGACTCAGCGGAGTTTTAAGCTGCACCGCCTGCCCGTTCGTCAGGCGGGTCAAAACAGGACACGAGGAGCTCCTCTGCCGGGCCAGCTGAAGCACGTCTGAGGGTTTGTTGTGCTCGACTGGTTCTCATGAAGTCACGGACTGACACTTGGCCAAGTACGCACGCACACACCGCATGCACACAAACAAACAATGCAGCCAAATGAGCTAAAAGTAAAAAGAAGAGAAAAAAAATCACTCTTTATTGGATGCATGTGTTGGATGGCTTGGATTGAAATGTTGTTTCAGTGAGACTCTTACACATGAAGCTGAGATCGTAAATCAGCAGCAACGAGAAAGAACATTCCAGCATCCAGCGTGGCCAACATCCAATTGCATACCAGCACCAAAGACCTCAGAAGAACTTTCGCGGTATCACCTCTCCGGTGAGCACCTTCAACTCAGCATGAAGGGGAAGAAGGTATAGGAAGGAAGGAATGAAGGAAGAAAAGAAGACAGGAAGGGAGAATGAAGGGTGGGAAGGCAGATAGGAAGGAAGGAAAGAGGGATGGGAGGAAGGAAGCAGAGTGAAGAGTTGTTCTATAAAATAAAAGGTTCATGTATGTTCAAGCGCTTGTTCTTGGATTTTCTGCACTCCCGCCTGAGAAAACGTCTGCAGGCGAGCCCAAGTCGAGTTTTTGGGCAGAGGGAGAAAAAGTTACGTAACAACTTTGGCAACATGTTTGCGCTCGCTTTGGCTTGACTTTGTACTTTTTTTCCTTTTTTGTCGTTGCATATTGTGCTGCTGCTTTTCTTGTTCCATCCTGCTAAGTCTCCGTCGTGCACTTGTGTTACATAACTGCTCAAGAGTCACAAGAACCATTAGCTGCTTTTAATTCAGTGCTGCGCAAAAAAAGAGAACACTAGTTTTGTTGTGGTTTCATCAGGCTAATTCACACAAAACATCAAGCAACTCTCACGCATGACGTCAGACACGAAGTTGGTGCACCTAACAGGAGGGGGGATTTGGGTTTTTTTCAGCATCAGTTTCACACTTCAAAGCCAATTTTTCGAGACCTTTTCCGAGACATTTTTCACAAAATGCCGGGAATGAACCACCGTCGCACATGACAGTCACAAAAGAAGTTGACAAATCTAGCAAGAGCTCATTTCAAAGGGTTAACTCTGTGTGGTTTGCTTCATCACTGACTTTTTATTGTTTTTATTATAATTTTTTTTCAGCTATTAACTCATTCACTGCCATGGATGTTTCTAATTGTCAATTAGAATCCAACTGTTTACTGCCACCGACGTGCACTGTATATGTTTGTCAAGTGTGTCTTTCAACAGATTGACGTGTAAGATGGTCTTGCCCAGCGTGTCTGTGAAATTCAGGTTCGTAAACCACTGTAATGACCATCAGATCCCTGTCGACGGTGACTTTGCATCGCTTTGGATTTGAGATCAGCACATCTTTTAACTTGAAGACAAAGATTAGGGGGTAAATCCCGTTCTGTCCCGTCGATCGTGAGGGGGAGAAAAGCCAACATGTGGGAAATCGTACAATTTTAGGCACCTCACACTCCAACAGAGTATGTAAACGTATGTTATAAACAGGTGGTAGGTAGTAGAAAGTGTGCCATCTTGAGACAAGATGACGCAGTTAATGGAGTGAATGTCGAACGCCATGTAAAAAGGCCAGTGACGTTCAACTCGAGCCATGCGTTAAGTCCGCAACGCTCACGCCGCTTTTCTTAGTTGTATATCTGGAATTCTCTGTCTTGTTTTTGCAGGTTTATAGTTTGAGGTGTCACAAAAGCCAAACCATATAAGTGTCAAAGTCACTATCCTACTTGATACGTTTTTCACAAAAAGCTCGTTTTCTGCGTTTTTTTGTCAGAAACCAACCCGTGTACTACTGCTAATTACTAATGAAAGAAAAAAGCTAGAGGCAAATGTATTTTTCTGGTAAAAAAAAGAGAGTCTTTTCTTTCTTTTGGAAGGGTCCGTGCTTATACTGTATTGTTACAGTACACAATATTCCGCGGGTCTTGAAAGATCGGTCATAATGCTCTAAAATGGCATTCAATGAACTAACGGTGCTTATCTTCGATACAACAGTTCAAGGAACTGGTTGATTCCAATTATTGTGCAGTTGGGTCGTGAAAATGGAATGAATAATGTGGAGTTTTTCAGATAAGTATTTCGATGTTTTGAGAAAGTGCATCACACTCAAGTCAATGAGACTGTTTAAGAGTGTCTCATAAGATTGGTTTGACCTTTTTACCGTTAAGAGTGTTTGTCTTTTTGAACAAGACAGCTATTGATTGCAGTTGTCCTGTCACAACAGAAAGGACCTCCAGTAAATCTCCGCATTCGAGCAGAGCTATGATTACTGGCTCGTAAAAGATTTCCAGTTGGAAAACAACATGCTTAGTTCAGCAGAAATATGCAAATGACATAGATTTTTTTTTTTTTAATAAAATACAGACGACCACACAGGCTTGGAACCAGTAGCCATCAGACTCGGGTTCAGCTGTTACTCAGCAAAATAAAATTGAAATAAAAAAAAATAAAAAAATCACCAAGATCCTTCACCAGTGACCAAAAAAGACCAAATCTCACGCCTTGTAAATGTCATCTCAGAGGCGACACCTGGGTTTCTGACTGTGTCTGGCTTCTGGCGTGGAAGTTGGTCCATCTGCGAGGTCCGTGCCATAACGGTGGGAGCGAGCACCTGTGGAGCAGAAACATGCCATGATTGGACGCCTGTGCCAGGAAAAGACGACAGGAACACTTACACACGTTTATCATGGGATGATTCACAATTATTACCAACTGAACTTTTGCATATTTTTCAGCCTATGCCGTTCACACAAAACCCAGTGAAGGTGGAACAATACTTCACATTGAGACACAGCTTCACATAATCAAATGATTAGATGTCAGCCTCTGCTAGGGCTGGACGATATGGTATTTTTTTTTAAATCACAAAAAATTTATTTCTGAGCTTGATCGATTTTTCCCCTTTGCTTATAGAAAAATCAAACAACAATGACAATATTGATAGTATTCCTAAATCATATGATTTTTTTTCACAGAAAATGTGAAAATAAGTACTTCCTCTTGGAAAACATGTCTCGTCAAAATTAGTAAGTAAACACGAGCCATCATAAAATACCTCTATAAATGTTCAACAATTTTTAAAATTTAAGAGGACAAGAAGCAAAGCAGGTCCCCTACTAAGCAGAGAGAATATACTGTATGCCCTGTTGTACTATATGATTTGCCTCATCATTTTGCTGTTTAATGTCTTTTTTGTTGTATGTGTTGCTGCTCTGTATGCATTAAAGTAGGAGTTGTTTGAAGGTTTATAGCATAGGTTAATAGCATTTAGCTATTACGCTGCACACAAATGGAAGTTGCCAACAGAAGGGACGTCAGCCCCAAGTGTGGATGTTTTTAAATGCAGGTTAAAAACTCTTCTTTTTTCCAATGCTTTTGAGAGCATTTCCACTTTTAAATGATATTTCTTGCACTGTATGCTGTTTTAATTGCATTATTTATTTTTTATTTTTTTTCTCTTTTGTTTTACATGTTTATAAGCTGTTTTCTTTGTTTTGAAATGCTTTCAATCATGTAAAGCACATTGAGTTACCTTGTGCATGACATGCGCTATATAAATAAATTTGCTTTGCTTTGCTTTATAATTACTGTAACACTGATGCTAATTTCTCTTAGCTCGTCTGTGGTGTTTCTCATTATATGTTAGCATAAAGCTAGCAGGTGTTCGTTAATATAGATGATTATTTTTTTTATTCTATGTGCTGCTTCTCCGTATGTGTTAGTCACAATTGTTCAAAGATTTTTAACTTTTGTAACATAAACTAATTTCTGTTAGGCTGTCTATGGCATTTCACATTATATGTTAGCATTTAGCTAGAAGACCTCCATTAACATATGGTTCTGTTGAACAGTTTGGTGATTAAATATGCAATGTTTAATATCTTTTTTGTTGTTGTTGTTGTATGTGATGCTGCTCCATTTGTGTTGAAGTATCAGTGTTTTTGAAGATTTATTGCTCTATGCTAATTTATGTTAGCCCATCTGTAGCGTTTCATATTATATGTTAGCATTAAGATAGCAGACATTTGTTAATATATGGTTTGGGTGAACGTTTCTGTGTTTAAATGTATAACGTTTAATTCTCCTTTGTGCTCTGTGTCACTTCTACAGTATGTTTATCATTTTTTAAATCTGGTTTCTCAATCGCAGATTTTCACTTATCATGTGTGGGCCTAGAATGTATCTCCCATGATAAACGGGGCTTCACTGTGTACTGTAAACCCTCACTCAAAAAAGAGATCACTTAAAAATTAGTTCAAAATTCACAAACGTGCCACAACCGATGAACAGGAATATAGCGCGGGGACCCTGCACCGGACATTCCATTAATCCGTGTTCAATTAGCATGCTAGCTGGTTAGCGACATGTACTTCCTGATTCTCTGCAGTCACACAGCTTCCCCGACAGCATTACAGGGGAATGATGACATGGTAGAAACGTTAGCACAAAGCAGCTTCCGTCATTCCCATCAAATGAAAGGTTGCCCCCGTTGGCTAGGCAGCTCATCACTTTGATTGACAGCTCCCAGGTCAGGCGCCCGATGGCACATCAGTCAGTAAGTGGCTGCGGAGATGCTCAGCAAATTGTGTCTTTCAGCGGGATATCCTGTCTGGAAGAAACCTTACATGTGGCGCATTGTGGATAAGGTTTAGTACCTTGCACCAGGAATTCTGCTTTCACAGACAAAAGTACATTTAGTTTTGCTTTTTATGACACACCAGAGAGCATAAAGTTAACTTCTGGTTTGCGCCTCATTTAGACTCAACATTGGCACATTTTACGTTATTCTTTCTTTTTTCTTTTTTTTTTTTTTTTTACACTCAAAGGGCATATAGATGGACCATGGAATAAAAAGAAATTGAGGAAGAAAAAAAATCAAAGCAATTAACTAAATGTAATTGATGACAAATTCTGGAAAAATATTTTTCAAATATATACAGCTATAGCTTGATAAAATGAGAAATTAGCAACAAAATATCTACTTTTGACTGTGTTTTATGTCACATCGATGTATCGATTCATATAATTACGATCTAAATGCATTGATCTGTGCTCAGCAAGTTGCCCTCCCGGATGAAATCGTTTTAAACGGTAATGAATCCATTGCATCCATACTTGGAAATCAGGCATTGGATTTAAGCACAGCAGACTTTATATGGATGCGCGTGTGCATGTTTTTTTTTAGCACGTTTAATGATAAAGACGTTGCCCTACTCGTTACGTTTTCCTGTTTGTGAGGTGACAGGGGATCATGGGCATATCCAACAGTGGAGTATTTTTTGGGTGCTATTGAGTAGGCCAGTCTGAGAAGCAAACCACATGTGGATGTGCAGTACAGGAAAAGATGATGCAAAATGTAAACTAGAGGAATGTCCTGCGAAGCTTAAATCAGAAGTACGGACGCAGTTTGGTTTTGCAATAATCAAAAAACATGAAAAATCATGACAGACATGCAAAAAAATGATAGCAGACCAAAGCCGTTTACAAGTCAGGGAATACAAGTAATATAGTATGAGAAGCTACTTGATGAACCAGCATCCAGAAACGATTCTTGATGGTAAACAACCAAGCGAGGACAAACATCAATTTGTTAGGCAGTTCAACCAGGTTTTCCTCACTTTTAATTATTGAATTTAAGTACATCTAACAGAATAAAATGTCCCAAAAATATATAGTAAACAATTTGCAAAAAAATAAATAATATAGAAATGCATTTTCGTGATTATTGCATGAAATGATTAAAAAGTGCCCTGATAAGATATCTGCAGATTGAAGGAATCCAAAAATTTAAGACCTTTTTTAAAGCCACTTCAATCAAATTTTAAGACCTCCCATCCATTAAATATGACCAGTCGGCGTGGTGATAATGGTTTAATATCATTTTAGTTACTGAATTTAAGTAAATATAACAAAATAAAATGCTAAAAAATATATTAAACCATTTGCAAAAAAAGGATGAATGCAATCTAATATTCCGTGAAATGATTAAAGTGTGCCCTAATAAGATATCTACAGATGAAGGAATCAACATTTTCAAGACCTTTTTTTTTTTTTTTTTTTTTTTTTTTTTTAAAGCTACTTCAATAAAATGTTAAGACCTCCCATCCATTAAATATGATCACTCGGCACGGTGATATTGGTTTAATATAATTTTGCAGTAATTATTCAACACTGCTTTTTTGATGTATGCCAAACACTAAAACACAAATTACTTTTAATACTAGTAACATGTTTTATGTAAAAAACATTGTTTAGTGTCTGTTTTTAAGACCTTGAATGACAAGGGTCATTTTCAAGATCTTTTGTATACACACTCATGCTAAATGCTGCTAACAGTTGTTTTCCTTTAAAAATGTTTTTCTTCTGTCTTGTTTCTCAGAGGAAAAACAACATTTCCATGATCCCATCATGCTTTTTCAGTATTGCAGGTAAATCCCGGACTAATCCAGAGAGCATGTCTTTATGAACCTGGCGGGTGCAGCAGCGGCGACGTTACATTAAAAATGTTGCACATTTATTTTTTTCCCATGGAAGGCTTCCAGCTGGTATAATGAGCGCAGCTTTTGCGGCCAGGGAACGCCCTCGTTCAAGCTCAAAACAAAAGAAAAAAATATCAGTGCACGGGAAGACGTTGCAGCTTCGTCAACATGAAATTTTATTTGGCCAATCAGATGCTACGCCACTCTGAAGTCAATATCCTAGTGGCCCATTTGAAAGTGACAAGATCTGAACATGATCACATTTCAGGTGTTGTAGTTTGGGCTAAATATAAAAAAAAAGAGTAAGTCATGGTATGATACTATGATATTTTGCAGTTGTAGTACCACAATATAAGTGATATTTGTAAGAAATTGGTTATATTTCACTGTATCTTATCTGTATCTATATCTATCTTTATCGCAATTACGATACGATACATCCATCCATCCATTTTCTGAGCCGCTTCTCCTCACTAGATTCTCTAGATTCTCCTCACATGATTCACTGCAATTACGATACTAATTATTCAAATTACGATTTGATTCACTCGTTACGATTCCCTCCAATTACAACATGATTTCCTCCACTTACGAGGGATTTAACTCCAATTACAACAGGATTCACGCAAATTACAATACGCTTTACTGCAATTACAGTGCGATTCACTCCAGTGATCATACGATTTACTCTGATAATGATACAATTTACTCCAATAACAATGCAGTCTCAAATATGATATGAAATTATGAATTCCAATTATGTTACAATTAATTGCAATTTCTATACGATTTACTGTAATTACAGTACAATATACTCCAATTACGATACAATTTACTCCAATTGCGATATGATTGACTGCAATTACGATGTGACTTATTCCTGTTACAATAAAATTAACTCCAATTACAATGCCACTTACTCCATTACGATACATCCATCCATCCATTTTCTGAGCTGCTTATCCTCACAAGGGTCGCGGGAGTGCTGGAGCCTATCCCAGCTGTCATCGGGCAGGAGGCGGGGTACACCCTGAACTGGTTGCCAGCCAATCGCAGGGCTCATACAAACAAACAACCAGTCGCACTCACATTCACACCTATGGGCAATTTAGAGTCTTCAATCAACCTACCATGCATGTTTCTGGAATGTGGGAGGAAACCGCAGTGCCCGGAGAAAACCCACGCAGGCACGGGGAGAACATGCAAACTCCACACAGCCGGGGCCGGGGATTGAACCCCGCTCCTCAGAACTGTGAGGCAGACGCTCTAACCAGTCCTCCACCGTGCCGCCCCATTACGATACAGTACAATTCAATTCAGGCCAATTACAATAAAATGTTCTCAAATTACGATACGATTTACTCCAATCACAATATAATTAATTCACTGCAATTACAATACGAGTCATTGGAATTATAGTACGATTCACCCACATTACGACACAATTCATGCAAATTACAATGCGATTCGCTCACATTATGCTACACTTCACTCCAGTTACAATACGATTCACTCTAATTACGATGCAATAGGATGTGATTTAGTCGAATTCCAATACATTTTTCTCCAATTCCAATACGATTCACTACAATTCCAGCGCGCTTCATGCTAAATACGATACACATTTTCGCAAATTCCAATACGATTCACTACAATTACGATACAGTTCATGCAACGTACAATATGATTCACTACAATTACGTTACAATTCACTACAATTATGGTACGATGAACTCCAGTGATAATGCAATATGATGTAGTTACGACAAGACATAGGCCAAATTCTAGATGATTAATTCCATTTAAGATTGGATTCAATCCAATTACAATATGATGTACTCCAGTTATGATAGTATTTACTCCAATTCACTTCAATTAAAATAGGAAAGACAATCATGTTCATAATTTGTAAGTGATTTCAAGTGATGCATCACTATTATGACTATGGTATCCATTGTATGTTTGTTTTTAAAAAATCGCAACGTAGATCTTTTTTTTTGGAAAATTTGTCAAACTGTGCGCCATTATCATCTTACCTGAGGTCTTGATTATATTTTTCTCCCATTTCATTCTTTAGTCATTTAAATTTTTACCCACATTTGAGTCCCACTTTCACCAGTATGTCTTTACCAATTGTGACTTTCTTCAAGCTTCTGATTGGCTCCAAAACAACGTTTAGTGCCACCTGTTGCTCTGAATGTGTTTTAATGTAAAGACATAATTTCTAGTGTGGATGGAATTTTTTTCTGATGTGAACATAATAACCCAAGTGGGCTCATTAAGTCGCCGTCATGGTTGACGTAAAGCTTACTCTAACGAGCCAAAGCATGTCCACGCTTGTAGCTTTATGACCTCCAAGTGTGTGTGTGTGTGTGTGAGAGAGAGTGTGTATAAAAATAAAACTGGTCATTTGGATGGTGTTTGAAAGGGGGAAAAAAAAGATCAAGTTGTCTCCTCGGGCGTGTGGACCGAACAAGCGTAGCTGCGTTAATTCACGCTCATAATGCTGCAGGCCATTCTGATGGCGCGCTCATCACGTCTCGACATCGCACACAGATGCGCATGCATGCACAGGCGAGCGTGTGTGTGTGCTGGTTTCCCAAGCTGAGCTTTACGAGGTGATAATGTTCTGTTTCGTTTTGTTCAGCGCATTGACTTTCTCTCAGCACAGCTACTGTATTGGAGTGCATGTTTCAGCATGCACCTCGCTGGACACTTCATTAGGTACACCAGCTAATGGGATCCCACGTGTTGGCAAAACCAAAATTAAAAAATTTAAAATGAGGAAGCCAAGGCCAAAAACTGAAAACCGAAACACAAAAAGAAATTATGCCAATTTTTAGTAAAATTGCATTTATGGCTATAACCTCACCAAAATTCCTATCACAACATTATTTTCATATCGGTCAATATCGATATATATCAGAATAGGAAACAAATAATTATTTTTCCCTCACTGCTACCTCCTCGTCCACCACACCTGCCTCTTCTACACTTCTTTCTCTCTCATTTTCCTCATTCATCAACTCCTCAAAGTATTCTTTCCATCTATCCAGCACACTACTGGGACTAGTCAACACATTTCCATCTCTATCCTTAATCACTCTAACCTGCTGCACATCCTTCCCATCTCTATCCCTCTGTCTGGCCAACCTGTGTAGATCTTTCTCTCCTTCATTAGTGTCCAACCTGGCATACATGTCATAAAATTTCTCGTTTGGCATTTGGCAACTTTACCTTTGTCCTAGGCCACAGTTCCATGTATTCTTGTCTCCTCTCCTTGGTCCTTTCAGTTTCTGTACTTCATCTAGCTCCTTGCAGAATTGCCCATTCACCTCTTGTTCATAGCCTACCTGTGTGGTGTAACCATTAATTTCATTAAACATAACATCCTCAAGTTCAACTTTCAGCCTCATCACTCAATCTGACACCTCCAAAACATTCTTAGCAAACCATTCCTTTAAAATAACCCCTACTCAATTTCTCTTCCCATCTACACCTTGGTAAAACAATTTGAACCCTGCCCCTAAGCTTCTAGCCTTAATGCTTTTCCACCTGCTCTCCTCATGTAAAACATCATTCTAGCTTTTCCTGTCATAGTCCCAACATTCAAAGTTACCACATTAATTTCTAGGCTCTGTGCTTCCCTCTTCTCTTTCTGCCTAAGAACCTGCTCTCCACCTCTCCTTAGTCTTCAATCCACAGTAGCTGAACCCCTTTTAAACAGAGAAGTCGAAAAAACAGAAAAATAGTGGAATAATATGGTGGATTTGTTAAGGAATATACACTCATGTTCCGCAGAGATATCTACATTCCTTCACAGGTCTCCTCCTACACTGTCTGTCTATCCGTCCATCTGTCCATCTAATTACTGATTTAAGCTTGTGACCAGCTTTTCTTTTTAGGAAAATGAAGGACAGACAAGTGCAACCATAATAGTTTGAACATGCTATCAAAAACACTCATAAATACATTTTCGTGCTGCACTAATGTCGTTTCAAATGCGGTCTGATGGACTGCCTGAAGCATATCACTATTGCCACAATGTCCACTCACCAGAGGCTGAGCTGCACTGTGTTTGTTTACAGAGGCATTTCCACTTCCTGCCCGTTACCTATTATGTTGATGTGGGAATTAATACATACATCTGGAGTGTACTCAGTGTTGCGTACCGAAAAATCCAAATAGATGTAGCGTTCCATCTGGAGTAATAATATTAAAAAACATGAGATGACAACAAAGATTCCTGCATTATAATTCCCTGCCAAAAGCTTCATGATGGGATTGAGATGCGGCATGATGCATGATGGGTAAACGCTCAGGCTCCTAATAATACCTGAGACATGACGCCTGACTGCAATGTAAACCACAACGAGAGAGCAAGAGATAGAGTGTGCCACATTAGCGAGTCTGATGACAAAAATGAACACTTTCATGACTCGGACACAACCACTGGAAATGGTAATGCCACCACAAACGCATACTGCACAATTTCATCTTTTGCACATGAATGGAATACATTATTTAGATTTATTTATACCTTTAGAAGTTGAATTGATTTCCCGAGCCACAACTTCTCCATGAGGCATTGGGCTCAATCCCGTGCTCGCGTTTGTTTTCACATTAACATGAAAGATTTACATGAGGAAATAAGTATCGAATATGATACAAAAGCGGGAAAATCAATAACAAACATTTAGGTAAAGATTTGCCTCGGACGATAATAACCTCTCATGAATTAATTAAAACATGCATGCATCTACATTTTCTGATGTATTTTACAGTATAAAAATATATAACATATCATTAAATCATGTACTCCAACTATTTCTAAATGTATAAATAATGATATTAATTACAATTTCAATTAATAAATTTATTTCATTTTAAGTTTTTGCTTAATATGCTTTGGTTTTTATTTCATATGATTGCAATTTTACTCAATATTACATTTTAATTGAAAATGTCTTTGGGCTGTGGGTGCAATAATGCACCCACAGCTCATGACCATAGGTGAGGGTAGGAACGAAGATCGATCGGTAAATTGAGAGCTTCGCCTTTCGTCTTAGCTCCTTCTTGACCACAACGGACCGATACAAAGTCCGCATCACTGCAGACGCTGCACCGATCCGCCTGTCGATCTCCCGTTCCATTCTTCCCTCACTCGTGAACAACACCCCAAGATACTTGAACTCCTCCACTTGGGGCAGGATCTCGTCCCCGACCTGGAGAGGGCATGCCACCCTTTTCCGACTGAGGACCATGGTCTCTGATTTGGAGGTGCTGATTCTCATCCCAGCCGCTTCACACTCGGCTGCGAACTGCTCCAGTGAGAGTTGGAGCTCACGGCTTGATAAAGCCAACAGAACCACATCATCAGCAAAAAGCAGAGATGCAATACTGAGGCCACCAAACCGGACCCCCTCTACGCCTTGGCTGCGCCTAGAAATTCTGTCCATAAAAGTTATGAACAGAATCGGCGACAAAGGGCAGCCTTGGCGGAGTCCAACCCTCACCGGGAACGAGTCCGACTTACTGCCGGATATGCGGACCAAACTCTGACTCCGGTCGTACCCCATACTCCCGAAGCACCCTCCACAGGACTCCCCGAGGGACACGGTCGAACGCCATCTCCAAGTCCACAAAACACATGTAGACTGGTTGGGCGAACTCCCATGCACCCTCGAGGACCCTGCCGAGGGTGTAGAGCTGGTCCACTGTTCCACGGCCAGGACGAAAACCACACTGCTTCTCCTGAATCTGAGATTCGACTTCCCGACGGACCCTCCTCTTCAGCACCCCTGAATAGACCTTACCAGGGAGGCTGAGCAGTGTGATCCCCCTGTAGTTGGAACACACCCTCCAGTCCCCCTTCTTGAAAAGGGGGACCACCACCCCAGTCTGCCAATCCAGAGGCACTGTCCCCGATGTCCACGCGATGTTGCAGAGGCGTGTCAACCAGGACAGCCCCACAACATCCAGAGCCTTTAGGAACTCCGGGCGAATCTCATCCACCCCCGGGGCCCTGCCACCGAGAAGCTTTTTAACTACCTCGGTGACCTCAAACCCAGAGATAGGAGAGCCCGCCTCAGAGAACCCACACTCTGCTTCCTCATGGGAAGGCGTGTCGGTGGAATTGAGGAGGTCTTCGAAGTATTCTCCCCACCGACTCACAACGTCCCGAGTCGAGGTCAGCAGCGCCCCATCCCCACTATTTATAAAATAAAATATATTTTTATTTGATGTTTTAATTATTTTAATTATTAAGTGAAACCCATTTTAACATTTTAATGAAAAAATTTCCACATTAAATAAATCTGATGTTTTTATTTAATAAACTGCATTTTTGCTCATGGTTTACATTTTAGCATCATATATTAAAATTTTTTCACAAAACAGATCAACCTAACTAATTATTATAGTGATAATAACTTTTACGCTTTGTTTGTTTTAACTTGATGAATTGTAATAGAGCTTAATTGCGCCACACTTTCCAATCCACTGAAAAATGTGACAATATTTCATCAGCTTCACGTCTAGTGTCTATTAATCCCCTTTCTAAATTGTCATTGTTGTTTGTCCTTGAAAGACAACAAAGAGTCTAAAAACCCAGGTCAATAAAATAACAATGTGTGGGAATTTAATCTGAGATAATGCAAGTCCCAAATGAGTTGAAGTTGCAACACACCTCATCTCCGCCCGGAATGCCCCACCATTATCCCTGCAAACAGCAGGGACGTTTTCCCACGTCGCCGCATACGCGCATGCAGCAATCACTGAGTGACTCTCTCGGCTTTGATGTTTTCCAGTACCCAACGCTCCCGCCTGGCATTTCTCCGCTGTTGTGAAATGCGGGAAACGCTCCATGTTACAAACAACCCTGCCTCGCATTAGCACAGGTGCGAGGTGAGTCACATATGTGCAAGTCAGCATAAGTCTCGAGTCGTAAGTGTAAAATTTCCAGCAAGTCCTAAGTTCTAGTGATAAAAATCAAGCAAGTCGAAGTCATTTTATTACATGGGTTACCCTAAATCGTAAGTCATACAAAATTTTGCTCCATCACAACATATGTTCGCACTTTACCCACTTTGCGCTCAGTATTAGCATTAGGCCTTGGTCAATTACCGGTTTCAATGAATAGTGCATCCATTCCATCAGCGGTATGTGTGCATTTTTCTTTGCAGGCAAAGTGACAAGACCATCCCCCTTTCGTTGCAGGTGGTTGTTATTTTCCCTTCATCGAAAAATTTCAATTAATCAATTCAAATTGTGTAATATACTAAGCTGTTGCTGTTCAATTACGACCTTTAAAAATTAAGAAAATGAAAGAAAATCTGATCCTTTTCAATTGACACTGATCAGCTGAAAATTACCTGATCACCCTCAATTTCCGATGAAATGATGAGATCAGGACAACTCTAACACTGTATTTACATTTTTATAAACCAAACAAAGCTAATGGTGCACTATCTTGAAAATTCCGATATTCAAACATAAACAAGACATGTCAAGTCAAGTCTTTCATCATTTTTTTTTCAAGCAACTCCTACAATTGGCCACTTAAGTCAGAGTCGAAGTCCTCCATTAGCGCCCCGAGCTCGCAATGACACCGATCGCCTTGGTCGCCAGCAGCTGACCGGTGACAGTGACGGTGGGCCTTCAATAAGCCGAAGTGTACAGCGCTTTAATTATTAACGGTGACTTAATGAAGTGTCAAAACTGACAAAACAGGTTAATAAGAGCAGCTCAGCTAATTGGCTTTTCCCTCAGCGGGCTGACAGGACACATTTCTCCCGTCGAGCCCCCGCGGTGCCCTCTTGTCGCCCTGGATCACGCCAGAAAACATCACGGTTGCGGCGCTGACCTCCGCCGAGGCCGGCTGGAATGTTGTGTTTTGCTGTGTTGGTTTGTGAGCTGGCAGGCTAACTTTGAGTGGACTTTACCATTTATCAGCATGATGGTCAATTTACAGGTCATCAGAAAAGCAATTAACTTCTTTGGGTAATTGTAATTGTATTCAATTGTACAATAATGTGATTGTCTTTAGAGTTGAAATTAGGGTTAGGGTTTCAAATTATGGTTCTGTACAAGGTGTAAGGTTTCAAATTAGCCTGGGTTAGGGTTTCAAGTCTGGGTAAGGCTATCAAAGTAGGGTTTCAAGCCAGATTTAGGGATTGAAAGAAGGTTTGAAGTAAGGGTTAGGGTTTTAAGGCTGGTGTTATGGTTTAAAAGTATGGTTCAAAGCCAGTGTTAGGTTTGACACAATTTTTTTGAAACCCTATCTTTGGGTTAAAAGGCTTGGTTAAGGTTTAAAAGTAGGGTTTCTATTTCCACGTAGGCTGTTAAGACTGGCTTAGAGTCTCAAGCTCCGGTTTCAAGTGAGAGTTTCAAACCTCAAGCCTGGGAAAGACTTTCAAAGAGTATGGTAGCCAGGTTTAGGGATTGAAAGTAGGTTGTAAGAGAGGGTTAGGGGTCTTGAGGATTAGTTAGGGTTTCTAATTATTGTCTCAAGGCAGTGTTAGGGTTTCAAGGTTAAGTTTTAACCAGGGTTAGGATCTCTAATTAAGGTTTATAAATAGGTTTCCAAAGCTGTGTTGGAATTTCAAGGCCAGGTTAGGGTTTCAAAGTTGGGTTTCAAGTCTGGATTTGGGTTTCAAAGTAGGGTTTCCAGCTAGGGATTTGCTTTCAAATCTCCAATTGGCAGCCAGATGCCATCGCTATTTATCTTCTACCAGGTAGCGACAAGCTAAACACCAGGAACATATTGGCGTTCAACCCGCGACCCATTCCCCCTTTCGTTCCCTCCTGGCGTGTTTATTGAATTATATTTCTTGTGAGCCACGTCTGCGACGGTAGTGACAGCGGTGACCAATCGATATGCCGACGAACTGGGCTAACAAGCGCCCGAGGTACACGGCGGCAGTAGCGGTGCTCGCCCCTGTCGGCGTCCACTCTGTTTACAGCCTGCTTTGTTTTAACATCCATTCAGGATGAGTGGAAATCAATTTTTCATTTGGACTTAATTGTGTGTGTATGCCAGCCTGCCCGGGCGTCCCCTCCGTCCCCCGGGACACTCGCACAGCGGTATTTTATAGCTAATTATACACGTCTACCGCCCTCGGCGACCACCGCGACACTTCGGGGAACGGTCGTAGCCATCTTGACTCTGGCGGCGATCCGGTGGAGTCGTGTGACGCGACAACCGGCGGCCGCGGATGAGCTACCACAGTTCAGTTTGTTTTATGGTTTCAGTGGAACCACCAGTAATCCACACTTTTGGGTTTCAAGACGCAGTTAAGGGTTTAAAGGAGCACTAAACCCAAAATGTCAAAACTTTCTGATATACTTTAAATGTGCATATCTTCTACCATGAAAAACTACGCCAAGTTAGCAAATATTCTGCAATGACAAGCCACACATCGTCGCTGTCCGGTGGAATCCCGGCTGACTCGTAACATCTGCTCGCTGTTCTCGCATCGTTCAAGTTGATATCATACCTTATATTGTCAACATATACTGTTGCCACCAACATCAACACAGCAGCATCCTGAAATTATGTTAATTAATTGCGCTGTCATTGATTAAAATTGTACAATACGGCATCATTCGCCGGCATTAGTGGTCAGTGGCTAGCGGCTAGCTGCTTGTCAGGCGGTCTCTCACCCTTGAGACGGCCAATCGGTGAGTGCCCGGTTGGCTCACAACAACCGTCGGACTACTTTTCAAACGCAGTTTAACAGGTGAAAATGAGGCTGGACACTTAGCTTGGATGATGACACCATGACACGCCGAAGTGTTGCAGCTGTCCATTTTTACTAAGTCAGGCTTACTCAAATGTATCTAACCTAACCACTTTCACCCATTATTGTCTAAAAAAAAAATCCAGACTTTTAATTGTGAGAGACACTACCTGATACAGTTCAATTGAGAGCTGTGCTCGCAGGTAAAAATCCTCTACAGGTGTTTCATTGTCACTACAGGTCTGTGGCTGATAACGATTTCACCAAACATGGTGCCTGCCTTACGTTGATGAATTATCCTGTTTCATTCTTATTCCATCCATCCATTTTCTGAGCCGCTTCTCCTCACTCGGGTCGTAGGCGTGCTGGAGCCTATCCCAGCTACCATCGGGTAGGAGGCAGGGTACACCCTGAACTGGTTGCCAGCTGATCGCAGAGCACATACAAACAAACAACCATTTGCACTCACATTCACACCTACGGTCAATTTAGAGTCTCCAACTCATGCATGTTTTTGGGATGTGGGAGGAAACTGGAGTGCCCGGAGAAAACCCACGCAGGCATGGGGAGAACATGCAAACTCCACACAGGCAGGGCGGGGGATTGAACCCCGCTCCTCAGAACTGTGAGGCTGACGCTCTAACCATTCGTCCACCGTGCCGCTAATTCTTATTCCACGAACGCAATATTAATCAGAGTACCATGTTTTGACTGGTGCTGGCACATACGATGTATTCTTGCTTTAAAAAAAATAATTGGTTTAGTTCTCCTTTAACCTAAACGAATATTACATTTTCATTCAAATAAAAAAAATATATTTTGTGTGTATTTATAAACAATTTCATAACAATTTCTTAATATCTTGAATTAATAATTAACTAAAATAAAAAAATATTTGTGTGCGCTTGTACTTTTTAAGTCAGGTTTTCAATCTGTAATCGTCCTCTCAAATAAATAGTTTTTGTTGAAATACAAAAATACAATATGTAAATTTTAAAATCATTTTATGAATCTGCAATTGTATTTTTAAATTAGTTTTTTTTACACTTTTTAATTGAAACTGAAAGACTTTTTATGTGTGTACTTATTATTCTTTTTTTTACTCCAATTAAAATTTCAATAAAACATTTTGCGTAGATTTGCTCAAATTTTCATCCAGAACATTAAGAATTTCTTTTAAATTACGTAACCTTACGTGAATAAATTATGTTGCAAAATTTGGTGTATTGCTGGGTCTTTCTCATCTGGGCTTTGTTCACTGCATTTAACAATAATTTGGGGTGGGACCAGATATCAATTTACCTCTACAAGTTGCTTCTCGTCCAAATCTGACACCCGCATTACCCAAAAACTCAACCCACGCCGGCAGCATTAGTTGCAGAGTTTCCATATCTTTTTGAGTATGTTACGACGTTCACGTTGAGACATGTAGAAATCAAACTGCTGCTGAGACGCATTACTGTGCAAAACGCTCACCCCAGGAGAGTCACGTCAACGTCTTCGTGCCCAGTTTGCAGGTGACCAATCATTGGATGAATGATGAAACACACATCCACGATGCTTCCTGCTGTATTGAAATGAGATTCTCCTGATTCTCTTTAAATTCACTTTCACACGATAGATATCATCTATTTGTTTGTCGGCAGGATGTTTATGATGAATATGATAAGAGAATGAGGTGATTGAGATGATAAATGAGATTCGTCTGCATGTCCTATTAAACAAATGTAGCCCAACAACCAATGAAAATAGCTTTTATAAGGCCAGCTTTTGGAAAAGTATCTCCATTCATTGGCAGAACTGAAAAAAATAAAAATAAAAAATTGTAATCTCTACAAAAAGATGATGTTGACTGACCTGCTTCTGATTTGGGCTCATTTGGATGAAGTCCCGAGTTGAGAATGCAAGTTAACTTCCTGTTCGCTTTCAGCATGAGTCCTTGAGACTTTTTTTTGCATCCTCTTATGATAGATTCGTCAACCCAATTATTTGTTCACTGGTAAAACTGGTGTCAGGGGCAATTTTGTTTTTTACTTTCCAGGTTTGCGATTAAGTCTGAAATGGCTGCTTCAAACCAAAATGGCTGATTTCCTGTTCAAAAACAGGCAAAGGTCCTTGAGACTTCATTGTGCGTCCTATTATGACAGACGTATTCACCCAATTTCGTGTCCATCGTTGAAACTGGGGTTAGGGTGATTTTTTTCAAACTTTCCAGGGGGCGCTACAAAGTGAGTTTTGGAGTGTTGTGTCGGAGACCCCTAAAATACATACATTCTGACCAGGATATGTGCATTTGAAAACATTTTTGCGTTTTTGAGCATGTTGAGACCCCAACAAGGTGAATCTTCTGTCGCAAGAACAATAATAAACACAACCAGTCCGAGTAGTAGATACTGTACATAAAAGTCGAGAGAATTTAGTGGTGATATTGATACGTGAGGTTGAAAATCTATGTGAATCTAGTGCCTGTCCTCATTTACTGTCTCCATGTTAAAGTGCGCTATCATTTGCGATGATGTTTGACAGAGCGGCAGGTCAAAAGCGTCGTCTCTCAAATTTTTACAGCCGGCATCGCTGAGTCACTCAGCGTATCAGTCATCCGGCATCCGGGAAGCACTCTCAGCCTGCTTCTCCTTTCCCATCCCCCTCCCACCTCCCGAGTGCTGCTACTCACCCTTTAGCGGATCAGGAAGTGCTGATGTCACGCTGCTATTGTTTCCAGTAAGACAGAAATGTCCCTCTGTGACTTTGGCAAATTTGACAGCAAAGAAAACTTTGGGAATGAAGGCCTGAGGATTTTCCAAGTGGTCTAGTTTGGCTTGGTTGGTTACCATATGGTAAATGGAGATCTGGAAATGGTTGAAATTTCGTAATCTAAAAATAAGTACGGGATTGTATTGATTGATTGGATGGATATTTTGGGATCCTTTACAATGGAACTGCAGAAAAATGTGCATCAGAACAGGAACCTGTACATGTCCTCTCTCCGCTGCTGTTCTCTTTTTACACGAATGACTGCACCTCAACGCACCCGACTGTCAAACTCCTGAAGTTTGCAGACAACACCACAGTCATCGCCCTCATCAAAGACGGTGACGAGTCTGTGTATCGACAGGAAGTGGAGCAGCTGGAGCTGTGGTGCGGCCGACACAACCTTGAGCTGAACACGCTCAAGACTGCAGAGATGATCGTGGACTTCAGGAGACATCCTTTGCCGCAGCTGCCCCTCACACTGTCCAACTGCCCCGTGTCACCCGTAGAGACCTTCGAGTTCCTGGAAATTACAGTCTCTCAGGACCTGAAGTGGGAGATCAACATCAACTCCATCCTCAGAAAGGCCCAGAAGAGGATGCACTTCCTGTGGCTTCTGAGGAAGCACGGCCTGCCACAGGAACTCTACACAGCAGTCATCGAATCAGTCCTGTGTTCTTCCATCACAGTCTGGTTTGGTGCTGCTACAAAAAAGGACAAACTCCGACTGCAACAGACAATCAAAACTGCTGAAAAGATTGCCGGTACCCCCGCTACCCACCCTTGAGGTCTTGCACGCTGCCAGAACTAAGACAAGAGCATGCAAAATCTTTTTGGACCCTCCGCATCCTGGTCACCACCTCTTCCAGCTCCTTCCCTCAGGTAGGCGTGTAATGAAACCCAAAATGCACGACTCCAATTCAAATGGACAGTTTCAAAAAGAGAGGTTTAATAAACGGGCAGCGGTCGGTACACAGGCAGGCAATCCGAAAAGACAACAGTATCCAAAAAACGTGAGGCAAAAAGGCAAGGTCAATAATCAGAACAGGGTCTAGTCTTACTATGAGTCGGTGACATGGAAACAAGGAATGCTGGAACGTGACAACAAGGTACAACGAACTGGCGACCAGAAAGAATGAGACATGAGGTTAAATGCATGGGGTAAATAGGGTAAACGAGGCACAGGTGGGGAAGATGCTCTCAGGAGCAGATGTGTACGAGACAGGGGGAAGACAACAACCATAACACACACCCATGACAAGGCGCTACCGAACAATGCAAACTAAAACTAGCAGACATTCCAACAGCTTCTTCCCTCTTGCCATTACCTTCCTAAACAGTTAATTTACAATTCCATTGTAACATGCTGCCAATTTTTTCTCTTGAGTTTGTTGTCACATTTCTGTCGGGCCAATTATACATTACACATGCACTCACTGTAGTAGTCTCTATTTGTTGTTGACCAATACTGGCCACTCATGTGCACCATTTGCACAATCGACTGAATAGTATCTGCAACATTTGCACAATCGACATTGTCCCAGATTATCACTTTAGTCACTTTAAACTGCATACATTTCTTGAAGTCTCTGCGCCCTTTGCGCAATGGTCATTGCACTAGACTATTGTTCTATTAGTAATTTCAAATTGCTCTAATTGCTAGAGGACTCTGCATCTTTTTGCACAATTACGAGCAACCTTTTATTGCTCAGTGAATGTTGTGGTTGTTTTTTCCTCAATGTCTTTATGTCTCAAAGGTATTCTCTGTCTGTTGCTGTAGTAGAGCGGCTCCAACTACCGGAGACAAATTCCTTGTGTGTTTTTGACATACTTGGCGAATAAAGATGATTCTGATTTGTATTGTGATTCTGATTAAAAAGGTTCTGAAAAGTGGGACGTTTCAGGGACATATATGTTGGGACCCTTGTTGCTACAAACACAGAAAAACGCATGCCGAATCAGAATGACACATTTATGTTAATAATTACTCAGGGTGCAGTAACCTGCGTTACGATATTATCGCTATAATTTGGCAACAATGATGACCCAACGATAAGAGAAACATCTACAGAACATTACAATGTCAATTTTACTGATGCCAAAAGTGGGACCATTCGGCTGGATATTTGGGGACCTTTTGTGACGGAAATGCAGAAAATGTGTATCGGAACAGCTAGCTCTTTTAATTTTAATCCAGGTACAATAATTGCTAAGGTTTGGGAATCACAATACCATAATTACAGTGATAATTTGGCTATAATATCACGAGCCAACCATTACGTGATACATTGGTGTTGAACATGCCAATGAATTTAACAAAGAGGATATGCGCAACATGGAACAATGCTGTGTACTGACTTTATACGCAAACAAACTACGGAAATTTCGTAATCCACCATATCACAATTATGACCTTTTTTAATGGATAACATTTGCCAACAATTCAAATGCTTATATCAGTAAAATATAGATTTTCAAAAGGAAATTTAGTGGGGCATGTCTTTACCGTTATTGATAAAATTATATGAAAATGCCTAAATTGTAACCGAAGCTATGAGAATTACTAAGGTTTCGGAATCAAGAGTAACTTCTGCAACAATATTATGATGTTTTCCCAATGAAAACAACAATATCACAATAAAAGAACTCTACGCAAATCAAGGGATTTCAAAGAAAATAATCTACAATACATTACAATGTCTATGTAGCTGAGGCTGAAGCTGATCAGGAAGGCGTTTTCTGAATCTTAACAAAGGTTTTAACCCATGGAGGAATAAAGATAATCGATATTTAAAAAAAATAAATAATCTACGATATTTTACGTTCTACGAAACGGAAGATGGGAAAACTTGTAGAAACATCATGTATATTTAACAATACTAATAAAAATATCAATACAGTCGACTTTGTTGCGTAGATTTGTTAAATTAATGTATTTTAGGGCACGTAAAAATGCATTCAGGATTTCTATTATTACATTTCTCCAAAAATAAATTGACTTGGACATTGGACAATGGCAATTTTAATATTTGATGATGGGGTATTGATGCGATATCTTGAGCGCTACATTGACAATACATATATCCTAATTAGCCAAAATTGAACTCATATTTTTGGATCAAAGTTAAAACGTCGACTCTGCTGTTCTCAAAGGAAAACATTTAAGAGGTGCTGTAAAAGGCTGACGACGAGGTAAGTAAGTATTTTACTTTAAATCCCCGAATCACGCAGCGGAGTCCCGTAAAATCCAACGTGCTGGAAATGAACAACGTACATCTTCTTTACACCAAACGTGTGGTACATATAGACCGCAGCCCGCTGCAATTATGTTTGCACACTTGAGCAATATAACCCCGGCGTGGTTATATGATGTAATGCAGTGCAATAAGTCCACTTTCCAATTAAAGGCCCAATTGGTCTCCAGGCGCTCGCATAAACTAATATGTTTGGAGACCAACGGCCCCTCTGACAGCAGCGCTACACATTGTGTTAAAAAAAACTATTTTTTTTTTTTGTCTTACTACATTTGTACATGGAGAGACAATAGTTGTAAAATACAATTTGAAATGAGATGTCTCACTGGGTCTAATTGGTTAGCAGTCATTAGCTAAAGCTAGCTGTAGTAAGCGAGGGCCAGCGGTGATTTGCCAAGTATCCTATGCTTAGTTCAAAATGATGATGAATAAATTATGCAAGGATGCAGTGTGTAATACAGGATGCAGTGAGGACATAAATGTATATTGTGTAATAAAGACCATGTAATGTAATGTGGACAAAAATATGTCATTTGAGCAAACTTGTGTAATATGGAGTCAATGTTAAAAAGTGGAAAAAGTGGTAAAGTGGACTAAAGGTTGTAAAACTGACAAAATGTGGAATGAAGACTCAAATGCGGTATTAAAAGATGCAAAGTGATACAATTTTATACAATTGTGTAATCTGGACAAAATGATATAAAATGAAATAAAAGAGGTAAAATGGCATAAAGGATGTAAAGTGGAAAATATGTGGAATGAAGTACCAAATGCAGAATATAAGATGTAATGTGACACAATATACACAGTTGTGTAATGAGGACAAAATGATCCATTCATCAATTCTCAACACCGCTTAACCTTTCTAGGGTCGCGGGTGTGCTGGAGCCTATCCCAGCTATCTTTGGGCAAGAGGCGGGGTGCACCCTGAACTGGTTGCCAGCCAATCGCAGGGCACATGTAAACAAACAATGGTTCGCACTCACATTCACACCTACGGGCAATTTAGAGTCTTCAATTAACCTACCAGGCATGTTTTGGGGATGTGGTAGGAAACCGGAGTACCCGGAGAAAACCCACGCAGGCACGGGGAGAACATGCAAACTCCACACAGGCGAGGCTGGATTCAGAACTGTGAGGCAAATGTGCTAACCAGTCGTCCACCGTGCTTAAAATTATATTGAGTGAAATAAAAGAGGTAAACTGGAATAAGGGATGTAAAATGGACAACATTATTTAATGTAGACAAATCGGTGGAACATGCAAAAATATGTGATATGGTGTAAAGGCCATAATGTGGAACAAGGGCTATAATGTTTCATAAAGGATGCAATGTGGAATGAAGACTCTAATGCAGAATATAGGATGCAATGTGTAGTATACAAAAGGATCTAATTCAGCATAAAGGCTGGAATAAGGATTAAAGGAAGGCGTGTGGAAATACATTTGTAATGTGTAATAAAGAATGTAATATAGGCAATTATATGTCATTTGAAGAAACATGAGTAATATGAAGTAAGTGATATAAAGTGGGCGGCACGTTGGAGCGACTGGTTAGCACATCTGCCTCACAGTTCTGAGGAAATGGGTTCAAATCCCGGCCCCGCCTGTGTGGAGTTTGCATGTTCTCCCCGTGCCTGTGTGGGCTTTCTCCGGGTACTCCGGTTTCCTCCCACGTCCGAAAAACATGCATGGTAGGTTGATTAAAGAGTCTAAATTGCCCGTAGGTATGAATGTGAGTGCGAATGGTTGTTTGTTTATATGTGCCCTGGGATTGGCTGGCAATCAGTTCAGGGTGTCCCCCGTCTCTCGCCCGAAGATAGCTGGGATAGGCTCCAGCACGCTCGCGACCCTAGTGAGGATAAGCGGTACAGAAAATGGAGGGATGGATGATGTAAAGTGGAATAAAAGAGGAAAGTCGAATAAATGATGTAAAAGGAACAAAATGCAGAATGAAATATTAAATGCACAATATAAAAGCTGTAATGTGACACAATATACAGAATTGTACAAGTGAAACAAGGGATGGAAAGTAGACAAAATTATTTGTGAACAAAAAGTTTTAAGTGATATGGTCAAAAAAGGATAATGTGGAATAAAGAATGTCATGCAAAATAAAGGATTTAATACATGCAAAATTATGTGTAAAAAGGATGTAATGTGGAATAAATAGTACAATGTGAAATAATGGATGCAACGTACAAAAGAGTGCAGTGTGGAAGAAAGGAGGCTATGTGGAATAGAGGATGTAATTTGTACAAAATTAAGTTATTTAGAATAAAGGATGTAATGTGGAATGAGGCGGCACGGTGGACGACTGGTTAGAGCATCAGCCTCACAGTTCTGAGGTGCGGGCTTCAATCCCCGGCCCCGCCTGTGTGGAGTTTGCATGTGGAATGAAGGAGAAAATGTGCAGTAAAGGACCTCATATATATTAAAGGATATAAATGACGAAATATGGGCTAAAGAATGTAATGTGGGCAAAAGACCACAACGTGGAATAAAGGAACCTATGTGAACAAAAGCATTTAATGTAGAATATAAGTTGTAAAGTACAGCATGCAAAATGATGCAATGTGTCATAAAAAACGTTTTAGCATTACTTTTTTTTCGTTGTATAGATACGTCAATATAGCCCCTCAAAACGAAAAATGACTTAATAATATTAGTCAATAATATTTTCTACTTGATCACTAAACTCTTCTTAGTTGCATTCACAACACGCAGAATATTCCAGTTATTGTGTTTAGAGAAGTATTCCACTTTGTTTGAAATGCAGGAGCGATGTCATCTATGCAGTCAGATGATCATTTTTTGGAATCCGACATGTTCCGAGTGGGAATCCTGCACTTAAGTGACTCAGCCTATCAAATTTTGATATGATTAACTCGGCCGCCATGATGTCATGGAGTGTCCCGCAGAATTTACACACGCACAGCTCTATAAAAATCATATTTTAACACACACACACACACACGCTGAGATAGAGGGGATGATGTCACACTCTAAATCCACTCCGGGCGAAGCGAGTGCAAACGAGTGTGAAAACGACAAAGCAGCTAAGTGGCTCTGTCAAATTGCAGTGGGGAGCCGCACTGGCGCTACCACGTTCACTATAACAACATGCCGCCAATGTTACATTATGAGCCACTCCTGCGAACAAAAAAATGATTATGCGTTAGCAATGTGCACACAACTAGATTGTACAATGTGGAATATATTATATAGTGTATAATTGACCAAAGAAAGTAATGTGGACCAAAACGTGTAATGTAGTCAAAAATAGATTATTATACGGTTAGAAAAGGGCAAAAGGATTTAATGCGGAATAAAGAATGGTATGCGGCTAAACGTGAATCATGTACAAAATGATGCGGAATAAAAGATGTAATGATGTGATGAAAATGAACTATGAAAATGATATAAAACAGACTGAAGGATGTAATACGGAATTACATATAAAGAAAAATTACAAAAGGATGCAATGTGGAATAAACGAGATTAATTGTGGCGTAAAGGATGGCTGGTGGACAAAGGATTTAATATGGACTGCGGAATGTAATGTGGACAAAGGGATGTGGAAAATGTACAAAATGATGTGCGATAATGGACGCCATAGTGCCATGTAGAGGATGAAACTGATGTAAATTACCTGAGGGATATAAGGCGGAATAACGGCAAAGGATGTCATTTGAAGAAATTGATATTTTGTGGAATGATGTAATATGGAATAAAAGATCAAATGTGGACAAAAAGATATGATGTGACATCGTGGATGTGACATAGGTAGATGTACTGCAGAATAACGTACAAAATTTACAAAATAATGCAATGTGGAACGAAAGACATAAAGAGTGGAGTAAAAGATGGCCGCTGGACAAAGGGTTTAATGTGGAATACGTAATGTAATATGGACGAAGGGATGTGGAAAATGTAAGAAATTAGGTGGCAAAAGAAGAAGAAGAAGAAGAAGAATCACTTTTATTATCATGAACATGCATGCATGCGCATGAAATTTGTTCTGTGCATTTTACCCTTCACAGTGAACCACACGCACTTGTTAGTGGAACACACTGGAGTAGGGGGCAGCTGAAAAGCGCCCGGGGAGCAGTTCGGGGTATCAGTGTCTTACTCAAGGACACCACAGCTGTGAGTCCGGGTAATGTTGGCGGATGGTCCGGTCGGGGTCTTGAACTTAGGTCCCCCCACGGTGGCAGGCGATCTTAACCATTGGGCCACAGCTGCGAAGGGATGCAGAGGTGTACTGTATAGTATGTGATGTAGAATTGTGGAGGTGGAATATGGAATATGGAATCAAGAATGAAACTGTAAAATGGACAGGATGATGTAATGGGAAATCATAATAATAATAGGGTGGTTGTGGTTTTGGCAAAAATATGTAAAGTGGATTATATTCAGAATGACAGTTGATAACGGACCAAAGGATATGATCTGGAAGAAAATGACTGGATGTGGAGTAATGTTTCCTACGTGAACAAATAATGTAATGTGGAATTAAAGATATAATATGTAATAAATGATACAATGTGGTATAGCAGTGGAAGAGGGACAACCTATGATATAGAATAAAGAATGTAATGTTGACAAAAGGATGTAAATACAGTAAACAGAAGGATGTAATTACGAATAACAGATGACATCATGTGGCCTATCGGATGCTACATAGACAAAAAGACTTAATTTAGACATAAGGATCCTCGGGTGTTAAGTTAAAGGATACAAAAGAATCTGATGTGGAATAACAGATATTGACTGGACAAAAGGATGTAAATTAGGCAGATCAAGCATCTAATGCTGAATGGAGTAGAATGAAGAAAATGAAGTTTTGTGGATCACAAGAGCTAGAGTAGGCAAAAATATGTGATTTGGAGTCAAGGACTTCATTTGGAATAGCAGTTGAAAATGGGCAAAAGTGATGAAAGGGATTTGATGTGGAACAGGAGGATGTAATGAAAGCAAAAACGTAATACGGAATAAAGGATATGCGGCACGGTGCCGCAAAAATAACACTCGATTATATTATTGCACTTTATAAAACATACAGTGATTACATACATCCCTAAATAGAATCTAAACACATTTTGACAAAATGTTTTGGCTGCAATTCAATGGACCTTGTGCTGCTCCTGAATTCCCATTACAGGGTTTTTAACTCATATGTGTGAAAATTCATCTTTCTTCTTTTCGGATGGTCAGCTGCGGGCTTTGCAAACATCATCTTGTGATTTCCACAGTTGTCCCATTCAACAAGACACATGCGCGCGCGAGTGAGCGTGTGCGCGCACGCACACACACACACACACACACACAAAGTGAGCTTTATGGCAGCATGTATCACTACTTTTATACAATGTTATGTTTTCTCACTGCCTCTATTAAATGTCCCGGACGAGAACGTAAAATGTCAAAGATGAGCGGAGGGAGTGGAATGTTTAGACACTGAGTGAAAAGCAATCTCTTCGCTTTGTCAATGTTCTGATTGTTAGCGCTCACAACAGAGCTGAAAAGATTCTGGTGGTGGGGTGGGGTGGGGGTGGGGGGATCTTTGCGGCTTTGGGGGGGGGGGGCATCTGGAGTTCTTTCTTTATCTCTTGTCCCGTGTAGTCATCCAGCAAAAAGTTAAGAATGCTTTCATTCAGCGCCATCATGAAACTCCTGCCTTGTCTCACAGAGTGGAACATGAAGCACGACACAAGAATGTACGAGGATGTGGAATAAAATGTTCCTTCGACTGTGGAATAAAGGATGCACATTCAACGATGAAATGTGCAACTAGGGATTTTATGTGGACCAAACAAAAATATAGATATATATTTGGATGTATCATATCAAATGTTATGCAGAATAAAAGACAACATTATGTAATATGGAATAAAAGATGCAATGAGATCAAAACAGTGTAATAAAGAAATGGAAATGTGGACTAATGTAATGTAGAAGAAATATGTAATTTTTAGAGGACGTAATGTGGAGTAAAGGGTGTAACGTCCATCCAGCCACTTTCTGGATCGCTTATCCTCACTAGGGTCGCGAGCGTGCTGGAGCCTAGCCCAGCAATCTTCGAGAGGCAAGATACACCCAGAACTGGTCGCCAGCCAATCGCAGGGCACATAGAAACAAACAACCATTCGCACTCACATTCACACCTCCAGACTATTTAGAGTCTTCAATCAACCTACCACGCATGTTTTTGGGATGTGGGATGAAACCGGGGTACCCGGAGAAACCCCACGCAGGAACGGGGAGAACATGCAAACTCCACACAGGCGAGGCCAGGATTTGAACCCCGGTTCTCAGAACTCTGAGGCAGATGTGCTAACCAGTCGTGCCGCTGGGTGTAACGTGGATTACAAAATGCAATGTGGACAAAAATGCATGTGTGATAATTAAAAAGAGACAAAAGCTGTTTTGTAAAATAAGGGACGCAAGGGCGGAATCAAGACTTTAATGTGGAATAAAGTAAGCAATGTGGCTCGAAGGATGTAATGTAAAGAATACAAAATGATGTAAAGTGGCACATAGGATGTACAAAATGATGGAATGAAATCAATCAAATCAAATGAGATCAAATAACAAACATAATGCAGAATAAAGAATGTAATGTGCAGTATGCAAAATGATGTGATGTGGAATAAAGTATTTAATGTGGAAATAAGCAGCAATGACGTAATGAACAGTGTACAATGTAGTGTAAAGTATACAAAATATGTAATGTGTAATAAAGAATGCAATGGTTTCAAATGGGCATAATGAGGTATAATTAATGTCATGTGGAATAATGACTGGCATGTACACAAAAATATGTAATGTTTGTTAAAGGGTGTAACGCGCAGTAAAGAATACATGGTGGAAAAACGTGTCGTGTAATATAGAATACATAAGATTAAGATGGCGCCTACCAGTGTGGCCGCCTCGGTAACGCGCTCTCTAGTATTGTCTTCGTTTTTGTGTTTTTCGTCCGTCTTTGGAGACCTTACACGACTCACTTACACAAGGGGAGACCTGCTAACCATCAAGGAGGCTACTCCGGACTTTCTGTCACCAACTTTCGAAAATCCGCTCGGTTTTTTCCCCGAGTTACTCACCGGAGCGGCGTCCGCGGTTTTCGGCGCATGGATGCGGAAGCGGCGCCACAGAGGAAAACGAGCCGGAATTCAGGTGAAACTCCGCAAGAGAGGACACAGATTGGCCTTCCCGTCGATCCACCTCGCGAATGTACGCTCCCTACCCAACAAAATGGACGAGCTTCATCTTCTGTTAAAGACCAGTAAAGACTTCGGACGTTCCGCGGCCATGTGCTTCACGGAGACCTGGCTTTGCGACGCTGTACCCGATGGCGCCGTCACGCTTCCCGGCTTCAACATTCATCGAGCGGACCGCGACATGGAATCATCGGGAAAAACGAAGGGCGGCGGGATATGCCTCCATATAAACGAAAAATGGTGTACGGACGTCACGGTGCTCAGCACACACTGCAGCCCGCATTTGGAGTCGCTGTTTCTGAACTGTAAACCATTTTACGCGCCACGTGAGTTTGCATCGTTTATACTGGCTGGAGTCTATATCACACCGCAAGCTAACACGAGCGCCGCATTGCTAACGCTCGCCGAACAAGTCAACGAAATTGAAAAAAAACACCCTGACTCACCCCTCATTATTCTCGGGGACTTTAACAAAGCTAAACTCAACCACGAACTCCCTAAATACAAGCAGCACATCGACTGTCCTACCAGGGAAAATAATACTTTAGACCACTGCTACACTACGGTAAAAAACGCATACCGTGCTATACCTCGTGCAGCCCTGGGCTCGTCTGATCACTGCTTAATTCACTTAATACCGACGTACAAGCAAGTACTTAAATGTGCGAAGCCTACAGTGAAAACAGTCAAAAAGTGGACCAATGAAGCAAAGATGGAACTTCAAAGCTGTTTAGACTGCACAGACTGGAGTGTCTTTGAAAATTCAGCTGGCAGCCTGGATGAATATACGGACACTGTCACATCCTATATCAGTTTCTGTGAAGAGGTTTGTGTACCAACAAAATCATTTCGGACATTCAACAACAACAAGCCGTGGTTCACTGCTAAACTTAAGCAGCTTCGCCAAGCTAAGGAAGATGCATATCAGAGCGGGGACAGGGCCCTGTATAATCGAGCTAGAAACCAGCTTACTAAAGAAATTAACATTGCAAAGAGGATCTATGCAGCAAAGTTGGAAAAACAGTTTAGCGCGAACGACTCGAAATCAGTCTGGCGTGCATTCCAATCGCTGACTAATTACAAGCGACGATCCCCCCAAGCTGAGAACAATAGCACACTAGCCAACGACTTGAATACCTTCTATTGCAGATTTGAAAAGGACAGTTTCACTCCACACACCAACCCGGCCGCACCCGCGACCACAACCACACCTCTGACTTCTGCGTTAACCATCCATGAACAGGATGTGAGACGCATCTTCAAACAACAGAAGATTAACAAAGCAACAGGACCGGACCATGTGTCCCCATCCTGCCTCAAAGTCTGCGCGGACCAGCTCGCTCCAGTCTTCACTCAGATCTTTAACAGATCTTTAGAAATGTGCGAAGTTCCATCCTGCTTCAAACGCTCCACCATCATTCCAGTCCCCAAGAAACCTGCAATCTCTAGTCTGAATGACTACAGGCCTGTCGCTTTGACATCTGTGGTCATGAAGTCCTTTGAACGTCTCGTGCTGGACCACCTCAAGAGTGTCACAGGTCCCCTGCTGGACCCCCTGCAGTTTGCCTACCAAGCGAACAGGTCTGCGGATGATGCAGTCAACATGGGACTGCACTTCATCCTAGAACACCTCGACAGTGCAGGGACCTACGTGAGGATCCTGTTCGTGGACTTCAGCTCAGCGTTCAACACCATCATCCCTGAACTCCTTTCAACCAAGCTTCTCCAGCTCAGCGTCTCACCTGCCATCTGCCAGTGGATTTACAGCTTTCTGACGGGCAGGACACAGCAGGTCAGGCTGGGGGAGGCAACCTCATCCACACGCAGCATCAGCACTGGGGCGCCCCAAGGTTGTGTCCTCTCTCCGCTGCTCTTCTCTCTCTACACGAACGACTGCACCTCAGCGAACCCGACTGTCAAGCTCCTGAAGTTTGCAGATGACACCACTGTCATCGGCCTCATCAAGGACGGTGACGAGTCTGCATATCGACAGGAAGCGGAGCGGCTGGAGCTGTGGTGCGGGCGACACAACCTGGAGTTGAACACGCTCAAGACGGTAGCGATGATCGTGGACTTCAGGAGGCATCCTTCGCCAAAGCTGCCCCTCACGTTGTCCAGCTGCCTTGTGTCAACCGTCGAGACCTTCAAGTTCCTGGGAATTACAATCTCTCAGGACCTGAAGTGGGCGAACAACATCAACTCCGTCCTCAAAAAGGCCCAGCAGAGGATGTAATTCCTGCGGCTTCTGAGAAAGCACGGCCTGCCACCGGAGCTGCTGAGACAGTTCTACACAGCGGTCATCGAATCGGTCCTGTGTTCTTCCATCACAGTCTGGTTTGGTGCTGCTACAAAAAAGGACAAGCTCCGACTGCAACGGACAATCAAAACTGCTGAAAGGATTGTCGGTAACCCCCTACCCACCATTGAGGACTTGCACGCTGCCAGAACTAAGACAAGGGCGTGCAAAATCCTCTCGGACCGTCTGCACCCCGGTCACCAGCTCTTCCAGCTCCTTCCCTCAGGTAGGCGCTACCGATCAACGCTAACTAGAACTAGTAGACATTCCAACAGCTTCTTCCCTCTTGCGATCAACTTCTTAAACACCTAACCTATAATTCCATTACAACAAGCTGGCAATTTTTTGACTTGAGTTCGTTGTCACATTTCTGTGGGGCCAATTATTTATTACTTGTGCACTCACTGTAGTTGTCTCGCCATGCTGCACTATTTGCATATACTGGCCACTCATGCCAGAGTAGCATCTGCTCCATTTGCACACTGATTGAGGAGTATCTGTAACATTTGCACAACCGACATTGTCCCAGATGATCGCACTACTTGTCACTTTAAACCGCATACACTCCTTGAAGTCTCAGCGCCCTTTGCACAATGGTCATTGCACCGGACTATTGCAATATTAGTCGTTCGAACTGCTCTAAGTGCTAGAGGACTCTGCATCTTTTTGCACAATTGTTTTTTGTCAATGTCTTTATGTCCCCAAAGTGTTCTGTAAATTGACTGTTTGTTGTACTAGAGCGGCTCCAACTACCGGAGACAAATTCCTTGTGTGTTTTGGACATACTTGGCAAATAAAGATGATTCTGATTCTGATTCTGATAAAAAAGACAAATGGTGAAATAAAGGACTTTAAAAGGAATAGCAAGATACAATCCGGTCAAAAGAATATGGTGTGAAATCAAGGCTGTAATGTGGAATAAAAGTTTCAACGTGGAACAAAGGATGTTAAGTACGGTATTCAAAAGAATGTAAAGTAGGACATAGTATGTAATGAACAGTCTATAAAAGAATATGATGTGGAATAAAGGATGCATACAATGTGAAATGGACAAAATGACCAAATGTGGTATGTTAACGCAGGATAAATGATGAAATATACAGGATACAAAAAGATGTGATGTAGTATGACGGTTTTATTGTGAAATTAAGACGTAATGTACAGTATACAAAAAGGTGTAACTTGGAATAAAGAATGCAAAGTGATTGACACAATGAAGGATACAATGCAGAATCAATGATGTAATGTGGAATAAAAGATGTAACATGGAATAAAGGATGCGATGCAGAGCATACAAAAGAATGTGCTTCGTGAATGAAGGCTGTAATGTACATTATGCAATAGGAAGTGATGTGGAGTAAAAGAACAAATCTGGAATAAAAGTGGTAATGCACAGTATGCAGAAGGTTGTAACATGGAATAAAGAATGTAAAATGGCCAACATGATTTGAAGTGGAACATAGCATGTAGAAGGAGCTCATGTGAAATAACTAATGTACCATTGAGAACCTTCTGTAATACGGAATAAAGGATGTAATCCAAAGATTGTAATATGTACTCAAGAATGTAAAAGAGACAAAAGGATTTACAGTGGAATAAAGGACGCACTGCGCCCTTTAGAAAATTCTTTAAAATGGAACAAAGGCTGGAATGCCTCTGCAAGTGGTCTAAAAGTTTGGACCTGAGTGCGCAGTGACGCGGCGCCTCAGTGGTTGAAAGGCGTCTGATCGGTCTCGGTTCAACTCCCTCCCTTGTGTGCTTCCTCAAAGGACCCACTGCACTGTACCAGTTGTGTTCCCCTCATGGACATAAAGAACTTTTTATTCCTCTTCTTCTGTGCAGTGGTGAGTTGCTGGTGTATGGGTGCAATGGGGTTTTGAGTTGCCAGGTCTGATGGTCTGCGATGGTGTGAGAAAAGTCAAGAGCAGGAAAAGGGGCGCCCCTCAGAAGAAGCCTCTCTGTGTTGTCTCGCAAGAATGCTGCCTCTGAACTGCATGACACACTGTGTGTGTGTGTGTGTGTGTGTGTGTGTGTGTGTGTGAGAGAGAGAGAGAGAGAGAGAGAGAGACACACACACGATGATTAAATGGAGGCTTTGTAGTGCAACGATGTTGTGTGTTTGTGTGTGCGTGTTGGGAATTACCTCTAAAGTCACCCGTGAGGTTGTATAATTTGGAATTATATTACATTTTCTGGAAAACTATGCAATGAAGGGTGTTAAATAATGGAATGCGGAATAAAGAATACAATGTGAAACAAAGGTTGTACAATGTGGACAAAAGCACACAATGTGGGGAAATACAGTAAGTGTAATTTCTAGTATAGAATGTAATGTGGACTAAAAGATGCAATGTGGAGTAAGGACATAATATGAAATAAGCCATGTAATGGGGAAAATGGGAGAAAATGTATTTTGAAATGATGTAATGGGGGATGAAAGATTCCAGTTGTAATACGAAATAAAACATAGAATGTATGATAAATAATTTAAAGTTATGAAAATGTATAGTGGAATAAATTATGTAATGTGGAATATATGATGCTGCGCTAAATTGCCAAGGATATTCGCTTACATATGATTTTAAGTGTAATCCCATTCTAAATCTATATGTTTTCATATGATACTGGTCTATCCTGTCCAGTTGTAACAGTTTCAACTCTTGTAGGAAGACTTTCAATAAGGTTTAGGAGTGAGTTTAAGGGAATTTTTGCCCATTCTTCCAGGAGCATTGTTGTGAAGTCACACACGGATGTTGGATAAGAAGGCCTGGCTCAGTGTCCATTCGAAATCCACCCAAAGGTGTTCTATCGGGTTGAGTGCAGGACTCTGTGCAAGTTCATCCATACGAAATTCTCTCCCCCATGTCTTTTTGGACCTTGCTTTGTGCACTGGTGCACTGACATGTTGGAACAGGAAGGGGTAATCCCCAAACTGTCTGACTGTCTAAAATCTCTTGGTATGATGAAGCATTCAGAGTTCCATTCACTAGAACTCAGGGGCTAACATATTGGAGCTTTCCAATTTTGTGGGAACAGTTTAGAGATGGCCCCTTCCTGTTCCAACATGACTGTGCATCGGTGCACAAATCAAGGTTTATAAAGCTATGGACGAGAGAGTTTGATGTGGATGAAATTGACTGGCTTGCACAATCCTGACCTCAACATTATGGAACGTCCATCCATCCGTCCATTTTCTACCGCTTATCCGGGTCGGGTCGCGGGAAGTAAGTTCCCATTATGGAACGCTTTTGGATGAATTTGAGCGGAGACTGAGAGCCAGGCCTTTTTTCCCAACATCAGTGTGTAACCTCATAAACAAGCTTGTGTAAAAATGGTTCGTAAATTCCCCAAAACACACAACTAAACCTCGTGGAAAGCCTTTGGAGAAAAGTTTAAGATGTTATAACTGCAGTGGGTGGACTGATGTCATATTACACCCTATGGATTAAGAATAGGATGTCAGGTGAGTGAATACTTTTGGTAATATAGTGTAGGTGGACAACGATGCAATATGGAATATAAGATTTAAGGATGTAAAGTACAGTATATCAAATGACGCAATGTAGAACAAAGGTTGTAATAATGTAATCATAAGGACATAATATGAAATAAGGGATTCAAATTGGGGAAAAATAGTCTAATATAAAGTATAGGAGGAAATGAATTTAAAAAAATGCAATGAGGAATAAAAGATGTAATTTGAAATAAAAGTTGCAATGGAAAATAAAGTATAAAATGTGTGATAGATAATGCAATGTTGTAAAATCGGAAAAAGAAATAAAGGATGTAAGGTGGAATAAAGCATGCAATGTGGGGTATAGTGTAATGTGAAAAATAGGAGGAAATGTAATAAATAATAAAATAGGAAATAGGAAAAAAAACAAAATGTAAAAAAAATTAAGTTTGTAAAAGCGTGAAGTGAATGATGATGATGATGATAATGTGGAATCAGTGTTGCTTGGGGTAAAACATGATGTAATATGGAATATAAGAGGGAATGTAAATTTCCATTTTCGCTGGAGCCTATCCCAGCTCGTCATCGGGCAGGAGACGGGGTACACCCTGAACTGGTTGCCAGTCAATCGCAGGGCACATACAAACAAACAACCATTCACACTCACACCTACGGACAATTTAGAGTCTCCAATTAATGCATGTTTTTGGGATGTGGGAGGAAACCGGAGTGCCCGGAGAAAACCCACGCAGGCACGGGGAGAACATGCAAACTCCACACAGGCGAGGCCAGGATTTGAACCCCGGTTCTCAGAACTGTGAGGCTGACGCTCTAACCAGTCATCCAGCGTGCCACCGTAATGTAAATTATGGTTTACAAAATGATGCAATAAGGAATAAAATATCCAATGCGGAATAAATGATGAAAAGTGAAATAGATGAGGGTATATGAACAAAATGATGCAATGCGCAGTAATAAAGGATGAAATGTGGAATAAATAATTTTTTGGGTGGGGAAAAGGCTGTAATGTAGAATATAGGATGTGAAGATGCAAAGAATAAAATACAAAATGATGCAACGGGGATGCAATATGCATTGTAGAATAAAGGATGTAATCTGCAATAAAGGAGATAAAGTGCAATAAATGATGTTACATGGACAAAATGATATAATATGGATTTATATGCAATAAGGAATAAACGATTATATGTGTAATAAAGGACGTAATGTTGTGTTATGAAAAAGGACGTAAAGGACGTAATATTATGTTAAATTATGTTATGTGGGGAAAAGGATGTAATCTAGAATATAGGATATTTAGATGTAAAAATGAGCATACAAAATAATGCAATGCAGAATATAACGGATGTAACATGGAATTAAATTTGTAATATGGAATGACAGATGTCCGGGGTTCAATCCCTGGCCCCGCCTGTGTGGAGTTTGTATGTTCTCCCCGTGCCTTCGTGGGTTTTCTCCGGGCATCCCAAAAACATTCATGGTAGATTAATTGAAGACTCTAACTTGTCCATAGGTGTGAATGTGAGTGCGAACGGTTGTTTATATGTGCCCTGCGATTGGCTGGCTGGCTGGCTGGCTGGATGGATGGAATGACAGATGGAATGTGGAACTTTTTACAAAATTTATTTGCCACATTTCTGCCACCACGTTTCAAGAACTTTTCCCTCTTGGTGCTTGGATTTCCTGGAACTGCACAGCCTAACCCAGATATTCCGGAACCTCTCAAAACTAGCAGGGTCTTCAAATGACCCCACAACTAAATTTAGATGACACTCCCTGGGTCTCCAAAAGCTCCAAGTCCCCCCCCCCCCCAAGTTGTTGAGTTGGCCAAGCTACAACTTTCACCAACCTTAGATTCTTGATGACATCATCCTTGATTTGAGGCCCCAAAGGCATCCAAAAGTCCCGAAGACCTCCCATGAGCCTCACTTCCTGTCTGCCACCACAAGCTCTCCTGATTGGATGCTTTCTACGCACTCAGCAGGAACTGTGTGATGATGGGTGCATAATGTCGGGGTGCTCCATGCCCCCCCTGACCACCCCCGAGCCTCTTCTGAATGACTTCACCAGAGCAATGCAGGCATTGTGTTGGGAATCAGGCCGGATATGTGGCCTCTACTGTCAGCTCATGCACCAGCCACAGGCTTGTCCGTGTGTGTGTGTGTTTGGGTGGGTGGGGTGGGGGGTGAGTGAGTGCCTCTTATTGTTTTCTCCGAAAAATTCCCAAACGGACTGTTTTAGCCATAAACCGTCAATAAGAAAACCGCTTTGAACCAAAATGGCAGACTTCCAATGTCAATTGCCATGTGGCTTTTTTTAGACTTTTTTGTGGGTCTACCTAGGATAGACATGTCTGTCAAATTTTGAGTTTCTCAGTGAAACAGGCTTCGGGGGCTTTCCCCAAAAATGTATTTGGATTCAATGGCGAATTTATAGTTTGCTCACCGTGCTTTGACCCAAAATGGCAGACTTCCTGTGTCTTTTTTGTATGCCTTCTTGAGACTTTTTTTGTGGGGCTACCCATGATAGATGTCTACCAAATTACATGTTGCAAGATAAAACTGACTTCAGTGGATTATTTTTTTTTTGTGTTTTATAAATCCAGGAAATGCTACAAAGAATGATCGAAATTTGCTTCCAAGCAAAAATGGCAGATTTTTTGTTCCTTTCACAGTATCGACCAAATTTCCTATTGCTAAGTGAAAATGACTGGGAGGCCTTAATGTTCCCAAAAAATGTTAATTAGATTTGCTGGTGACTTTGCCGTGGGACAGTGACCGACTGGCTAGAGCGTCAGCCTCACAGTTCTGAGGACCGGGGTTCAATCCCCGGCCCCGCCTGTGTGGAGTTTGCATGTTCTCCCTGTGCCTGCGTGGGTTTTCTCCGGGCACTCCGGTTTCCTCCCACATCCCAAAAACATGCATGAATTGGACTCTAAATTGCCCGTAGGTGTGAATGTTACTGTGAATGGTTGTTTGTTTGTATGTGCACTGCAATTGGCTGATGGATGGATGGATGGTTGGTGACTTTTCATACTTTGCTACCATGCTTCAAACCAAAATGGGAGAGTTCCTGTGTGTTTTGAGGCATGGTTTCTTGAGACTTTTTTGTGGGTCTACACATGAAATTCGTGTCTATCAAATTTCAAACTGCTACGTGAAACTGGTTTCAGGAGCTGAATTTTAGTTTTTTTTAATTTAAATTTCGGAAAGGCTACCACGAATGATGAAACTGTGCTTTCAACCAGAAATGGAAGCATTCGCCTTCCTTTTGTAACATGGGTTTTGAGGCTTTTTGAGGGTCTGCTTATAATAGACATGGCTAACAAATTTCAGGTTGCGAAAAGAAACTGTCTTCAGGGGCTAAATTGTCCAAAAATGTAGGTGCTGCTACGGAGCCCAGAAATACTACCAGAATTTTCACCAGAATGAAACCACCTGCAAAACCCATTGAGTTTCTGAGGATGTGAAATCTCTCAACGTGGCCGAGGAAGTGATTTCACCACTTGATCGGGTTGTAAAAATAGAATACCCAACAATAGGAACGAGTAAAAGTGTAAGCAATTGTTTGCGCTCGGTTTAACGGGCAGATTTCCTCGGGGAACGAGGCCCGGATCCCCACGGATCTCGATGAAGACGCGCCAACTCGGACCTTGCTTGCATCCAGATGGCGAGGAATCAGCAACACAATCTTCTCATAAGCCCACAAACAGCGGACAATATTGCAGCGCTGCCATGGAAACGGTAGCATTGCCGGCCGCATCAATTCTCATTAGCCATCTCGACCTTCATTTGAGACCACGAGATCCACGTTGTATTCATGGTTCAGGAAAATATGTTCAGATTTATTTTAACATCCATTCACTGGACACCTCATTAGGTTCGCCGGTACAGTATAATGAGACCAAGCATGTAGCGGTATGGCGTTAGCCATACCGCTACATGCTAATGAGAGAAGAATGTGAAGTCTGAAATTAAATTTATTTCATAAGGTTGCTTTTTTTTTCTCCTCAGAATATTATGGTTTTTTTCTCACAAAATAACCATATTTCACATATTAGGAATTTTCATTTTCTTTTTTTATTAAATAGCATATTTTTCCTGGTTATGATTTTTTTCCCCCTCATATTACCATTTTTGTCAAAAAGATTTGTATTTATCTGACAATATTATGATTTTCTTTCTTGAAAAGTAACTATTCTCATATTTGTTTTGATCATTTATTCATAAAATTGCATTTTATCTCCTCATATAATAGTTATTTTTCCTGAAAAAAAGAAACATATTTTATTTTGAATGTTGTTTTCACGTTTTTTCCACAAAATAGCAGTTTTTCGCTTCGTTATACTACAAGATTTCTTTCTCTTCTTTCATAAAATAAATTTTTTTCCCACATACTATATCTTTTCCCATTACTTTTGCATGGTGTTAATTGTAGTTTTTTTCCTTATTTGTTTTAAAAAAAAATTCTCAACTGATTTTCTTCTCATAGTTGTTCATATATTTTTTTCTCTAAATGCAATTTTTCCTCATTCACTTATCATAGGACTTATTCATTTTTTTCCCTACACAAAAGTAAGAAAATAATCTCATTATATGCAGATTCCCCCCCCCCTTATGAATAGCATTTTTTTCAGAATTAGTTTTGCTTTTTCTCATGTTATGAATTTTTTTGTCATTAGTATTTTCATAAAATTGTTTAGTTTAGTTTTCAGTTTTATTTTTCCAGTTAAAATTGCATTCCCCCCCCCCCCATGGAACCGGGGGGCTGGGAGGTCCCGTTCAATTAACATCGCAGACGTCCACGCCGAGACATTACACGTAATGCCATAGCTCAGCTTTAAACACGGTGGGCCATCGACCCGGCGGCCTCGGCGTTGAAAAAATGATATCATTTGCGGCTCGCGCCCCCTTTGTAAACTGACCCAGAAAAGCGCGCAGGGGTCTCTTCATCTCCACTGCGTCGGCTATCGATTTCCGCTGAGGCTAATGACTTTTTATGTGCGTAATATACGAGGTGGCGTTTGAGGCGTTTGCTCACCTCGGCCTTTCCACTTTCACGGCAGCTGTCGGGGGACTCGTATACGGCCGAGCAATATACATCGCGGCGGCGGACTCTGAGGACGCAGCTTAGTTTAGCAATTTCGCCTTTGATTTCAGACCACAGCATGTTTATGAAAACATGTGTATACTATTTGACACCTTACAGAACGTACGGTACGCTCACTGTACACTTGATTAGGTAATCTCATGTAGTACAACGACAGTCAGTGGCGGTCCTGTGTGTTCTCACAGATCGCCCATTCCATACATTTTAATTTACCCTGAAATTATTGTTCTTTCCCTCCTAACAAAATTAGTTATTTTATAAAATTTTCTTTTTTGTCACCCTCATATTATTAGTTTTCTCATAAAATTTAAAACTTCTCTCTCAATGTGATATTTCTCTCTAAACTGCATTATTTAATCATAATATTATGATATTTTGCCATAATGATATGATTTTTTTTAACATATTATGAGTTGTTTTCTCATTTCAAAAAAAAATGTTCTAACATTTTTTTTCTGCGCTGAGCTGTTGAGCCACTTCCAAAGCCGCGGTCGGGGGACTCGTAGAGGGGCCTTGTAATAAATATCACAAGGGACCTCTGAGGGCACAGCTTAGCTTAGTTTAGCGATCTCGTCTTTCATTTGAAAGCTCGAGCTCCACGACTTATGCATGCTTTAAAGAGAACGTGTTTATTTTCCCACAGTATTGAGCGTACAGTATACTGACTAAACAATTCATAATACATAGGTACTGTATGCCTGTACATTTTGGTTAGATCCGGTACACAGCGTTAGCCACACTGCTACATGCTAACTGATGAGTAGTATTTTTTAACCCATGTGTTGTCTTGTCAAAAGTGACGCACTGCCATGTTTAGCTGTAGAAAAAATACCTCAAACTATCTTTTTCCAACTTAAAATTTTATGACTTTTCCTAAAGGGACCCCATCATCAGAAAAAGTGATCCTTTTTTTTTTTGTTTATGTTTCCATGTGGGCTGGACACCACTAGGGTTCAAAGGTTGTCTTATGGGTCATTTTTGACCCGTGAATTATAAAAGCATTTAAACACCAGAAAAGCCTGGAGCCTATCACAGCTATCATCAGGCAGGAGACGGGGTACACCCTGAACTGGTTGCCAAACAAAACAAAACAAAAAAATTCAAACATAGTAAAAAACTAATTCAGTATAGAGGATATAAAGGTATCCTGATTCAAAGGACCCCGAGTTGGCTCCTTGCTGAAGCCATGAGTAGACGTTTCACTGTCCAACAGGGCCATTTTTAGGAGCTCAGGAGGGACAAGAGGATGAAGATGTATCTGAAGAGGAAGATGGGGAGGAATACAACCCAGAGGGTGATGCATCTTCAGATGAAGAAGAAGAGGAAATCCCTCAAGTTGATGGAGAAATTTTTTTTACAAAGAAAAGCAAAATTGCACAGTCCTCATCAAATTCAGACAACAACCAGGGAAGACCAGCAGCACCAAACATAATAAGGATGACTCCAGGGCCAACAAGGCTGCCTATGTCCAGGACATTTCATCCACCTTTCTCCTGTTCATCACAGCAACCTTTGAAAAAAATCATCCTGGAGAAGGAGGGTCTCCGGAAATATGGAGAAAACTGGAAAAATATGGATGAGATTGACTTGCGTGGCTACATAGGACTTTTGATATTAACAGGTCTATATAGGTCCCGTGGCAAGGCTACATATCGTCTCTGGGATGCAGAGAGTGGCAGGGCAGGGCAATTTTTCGTACCACATTGCCGCTGAAAATCTTTCACACTTTTCCAAAAAGGCTGCTTTGACAACCGTGACTCGACCAGCAATGTGTGTGACGGACAAACTGGCAGCCATCAGAGAGGTCTCGGACAAGTGAGTTGCGCATCTGCCATACCTCGACAACCCTGGGCCTGAAGTCACAGTAGATGAGAAGTTGGTTCAATTCAAAGGTAATTTTTTTTTTCATACATGCAATGTTACTTACCTTAAATATTTGTTGTTTTATTGTGATGTAACATCCTTGATTCATGAATTTTTCCGTGATACTCACACTCAGTGATTGTTATCTCTCTTTTTTGTTTTTTAATCAACAGGTCGCTGTCCTTTCCGGCAGAATTTACCAAGCAAGCCACCAAAATATGGCATCAAATTATGGGTGGCCTGTGATGCAAAATCCAGCTATTCATGGAATATGCAAGTGTAATCATAAACAGTGCAATAATAAACCTTTACTGTGTAAAAGAAAACTGTTATGAAAGTTGGTTTGTGTGTAATAAAAAGTGTAATAATGTTCACTGGTGATCGTCTTTTTGTATTGTGTACCAAAAAAATAAATAAAATACATGACAACAAAATTATTAAATTTAGTTGAATTGATAAATAACATGCAAAATAGATTTTGGATTTAAAATTCAATTAAGCTGCTTTATTTTGGGGCTTTGGTAGGGCGGGTCATTTTTGACCCGAATGAGCAGAATGTTATGATCACACAAGGGTTAAAAGAAGAAATTGCTGGATCTGAAAATACTCTTAAGTTTCTTTCTTTGTCCATAGTTTTTCTTTTCTTTTGTTTTCTCAGCATAATACTACTAATTTATAACGTGAGGATAAGAACCACACTCCCCAAAAATCCATCCATCCATCCATTTTCTACCGCTTATCCGAGGTCAGGTCGCGGGGGCAGTAGCTTTAGCAGGGACGCCCAGAGTTCTCTCTCCCCAGCCACTTCATCCATCTCTCAGGCCAGCCGAAGGACGTAGACTCTCCAGCGTGTCCTGGGTCGTCCCCGGGGTCTCCACATGACAGGACATGACGAAAACCACACTGCTCCTCCTGAATCTGAGATTCAACTTCCCGATGGACCCTCCTCTCCAGTACCCCTGAATAGACCTTACCAGGGAGGCTGAGCAGTGTGATCCCCCTGAAGTTGGAACACAACCTCCGGTCCCCTTCTTCTTAAAAAGGGGGACCACCACCCCAGTCTGCCAATCCAGAGGCACTGTTCCCGATGTCCACGCGATGTTGCAGAGGCGTGTCAACCAGGACAGCCCCACAACATCCATAACCTTTAGGAACTCCAGGCAAATCTGAAACTCCAGGCAAATCTGAAAAAAAAAATGGTGGACCAGAATTTCCTCGAACCCGTCCAGAAGTCTTTCTCCATGGCCTCACCGAACTCTTCCCATACCCGAGTTTTTGCTTCAGCAACCACCAAAGCTGCATTCTGCTTGGCCAGCCGGTACCCATCAGCTGCCTCAGGAGTCCCACCGACCAAAATAGCCCGGTAGGACTCCTTCTTCAGCTTGACGGCATCCCTCACCGTTGGTGTCCAAGCTGTGTGTGGAGGCGAGTCCGACTATATCTAGTTGGAACCTCTCGACCTCACACACAAGCTCGGGCTCATTCACTGCCAGAGAAGTGACATTCCACGTCCCTAGAGCCAGCTTCTGTAGCCGGGGATCGGATCGCCAAGGTCCCTGCCTTTGGCCACTGCCCAGCTCGCACTGCACCCGACCCCAATGGCCCCTCCCACAGGTGGTGAGCCCATGGGAACGGGGACCCACGTTACCCTTTCGGGCTGTGCCCGGCCGGGCTCCGTGGGTGCAGGCCTGGCCACCAGGCGCTCGCCTTCTAGCCCCACCACCAGGCCTGGCTCCAGTGGGGGTCCCTGATGACCCACGTCCAGGCAAGGGAAAACCAAGTCCATCGTTTGTCGTCATCATAAGGGGTCTTTTAGTCGTGCTTTGTCTGGTCCCTCCCCAAAAATAAATATTACAATTATACTTTTTATTATGATTTTTTTTCTCATTGAACTGCATTTTCTCCTCATGTTTTGTTTCCTAATAAAATTACTTATTTTCTCAGTTTTGTTCCTGCAAAATTATTTTTCTTCCCTCATACTACTATAACACATGATCATAAAATTGCATTTTCTTCTTCATAAAATGTATTTTCTTCACTCACAGCACTATGGTTTTCCTCTTATTAAATGTATTTTCTTCATGATTTTAGATAAAGATACAGAAAAAGGTACTGTATATATATTTTCTTAACAATATTGTTTTTTTGTTGCCCTTATAAAATTGCGCAAAAATATTTATATTTTTTGCATTATATTGCACTTTTTTGCCCGTCACTAAAGTACTTTCTTCACTAACAATACTATGATTTTCTTCTCATAAAATTGTAATTTTTTTGTCATGAGTTCTCTTTCTCACAAAATTGATTTCCTCCCTCATATTATACATTTTCTAAAAAAAATATATATTTTTTCACGTGAGTTCCCCCTTTATTTTTTTTTTAATCAGATTTTTCTTATAAGATTAAATGTCTTCCCTGACATCTCATTTGAGTTTTTCTTATAAATTAAAAAAAATGAAAATAAATTTATGAAATACATGTTTTGGTTGCTGAAAAAAGATGTTTTTGTTGTGCAGGTGTAAAGAACAAAAGTGGAGTTTGTAGCCCACCCACACACACACACACACACACACACACACACACACAGACATCAGGTCACACATTGCGTAGGGTGAGGCGTTGAAGGTTCTTGGGGGATTTGTTCTGTCTATCGATTGAGTGGCCTCACGATGATCTATTTGCACTGCAGGTGATCCACCTCGTATTCTGTCTTCTTCTTGTGATCTGCTGACACGAGATCAAAAACGCTAAACACTGGCCGGTCAATGCGTCCGCTGCGGGAACGCTAAGTGCGGGTAAAGTCTTTCCTTCCACAGTGCAGAGCCGCTTTTCGGAGCCACTAATCCTCTCCTTTATAATGACAAATAAGCGCCAGGTAGTATTAGCGTAAACCGCTAAGCTAACTTAAAGGTTCCCTTCCATCAATGTTTTCTCTTTAATTTTGATATTCTCTGATGTTCTTTTATCGGACTTGCCTGATAATTTTGTTAGAAATGCCTAAAATGTCATTTTTCAAGCTATACAAGTTGGTCTTTTCCGCCTGTCAATTGAGACAGTCGGATTTCTCAATATTATACAACATGTAAATGAGCTTTGCTGTGATTGGATTGCTCATCTTCCTCCATTTAAACATGGCAAACAGTTTGGCTCTGATTGGTCCACCAAGCATTCATAGTGATGTTGTATCCTTTGATGTCTTACTTTTTTAAATTATTATTTATTTTATTTTTTTGCCCTTCGCCTGACGGCCCACGAGGCCAGTAACCATCACCGTTACTATCATTGTGAAGCACAATTCACCCAGCTGAAAGCGCATGTTGCTGAAAATAAAAAGAGAGGGGGACATTTTGGGGTTTATTCGCATCATCTGCTCCCACTGATTTGAAATGATCATCCCAAAGATGATCATCGCTGGCGACAATGAATGCATGCTTCACTCTGTTACTATTTCATCCACCACTGTTACATCATAAATTATGAACAGTTGAGTATTGTTGTACAACATATGTATACTTTATTTTTATGGCTCGCCAGCAGCTGAGATGCGCTTGCACCCTGAAATGCCGTGTTGCCGTTTAGCTGAGTTTGAGTGGGTGAGTACCAAACATGAAGTGGGTAGGTACTTGAATATTAAATGCCATAAGTACATCACAATTGTGGAGTTGTTGTTTTTTTTCAAAATGTAATTATGTTAATCATAATATTAAGATACCGGCATGGTGAATGACTGGTTAGCACATCTGTGTCACAGTTCTGGAGACCGGGGTTCAAATCCCGGCCCGCCTGTGTGCTGTCCCCACACTCACATTCATACCTACAGGCAATTTAGAGTCTTCAATCAACCTACTACGCATGTTTTGGGATGTGGGAAGAAACTGGAGTACCCGGAGAAAACCCACCCATGCACGGGGAGAACATACAAACTCCACACAGGCGGGGATGGGATTTGAACCCTGGACCCCAGAACTGTGAGGCAGATGTGCTAACCAATCATGCACCGTGCCGGTACCCATATAACTGTTTACTCATAACATTATTTTTTTTCTCACACTATATATTAGATAAATTGTTAATTGTAAATACATTTTCATTAGGTTTTTGTCATTATTTGGTATTTTTGCTTTTTTTTCACCAAATGATCACCCATGATCATACATTTTCCTCACAAAATAGTCCCCTCACAATATTATGAGTTATTTTTTTTGTAAGTTTTTGTCTCAAATGATCACCTTATTGAGTTTTTCCCCTCCTACTATTATTTTTTGTCTCATAGAATTAAATCGATATCTCACAATAAGATGACAAAAAAACTATTTGCGGCAAATTAGCAACGCTGCATCGTAACAGTCAGTCGGGAAAGTTTTTAATTTAATCGCATGTTAAACAGCCTGGACATTGACTTTTGTCAAGGTACAGCATGTTCATGCAGACGAACAACCACAGCATCTGGCCGACTCCTCTGTAGCCGCCCCCGCGCCAACCCGCAGACTTAATGGCCGCATGGATTTTCTTCTTCTGTGGTTGTCATTTGTCTCATTGCTGCACTGCCGAAACACGACACGCTAATGACGCTCCGCAAAAGCAATTTTTGATGATCACGTTACGCTTTGTCGATAGTCATGACAACGCCTTCAATCATTGGAAAAAATCATGACATACATTACAATGTATATACTAGCATTAATCAAGGGTTCGCGTAACAATACAGACTTATCACATTAGCCCATATAAATCGATCTTCAGCTTCATTTTGTGTATGATAGTAATTCTAGAAATGCCATCTTTGTTTGGATGACTCAAACCAAAAGGCATGACTTCCTGTTCCATCTCATTCATTGATCTGACTTTTTCATGAGTCCAATATTGATAGACATGTCCACCCAAGTTCGTGTTGATCGGTGAAATGGGTCTCGGGGGCGTGACTGAGTGCAAAGCGGCTACTTTAAACCAAAGTGGCAGACTTCCTGTTCAATTTTGGGCATGGTTCCTTAATGCTTTTTTTATGCATCCTATTGTGATTGACTCATCCACCCAACTTTGTGTCAAAACTAATGTCAGGGGCTATTTTATTCTAACCGGACCTTTGGAATTCACCCCCAAATGGCTGTTTCAAACCAAAATGGCGAACTTTCTGTTCAATTTCAGCCATGGGTCCTTGGGACTTTTTTTTACGCCTCCTTTTACATTAGACATGTGCACCTCGCCCCAAAGGACCCCACTGCATACAGTTATGTGCGTATAGAAATAGAAATATATATACGTGACCTCTATGTTGGAGTGGAGTTGGGGCAGCCCTCAAGGGGACACGTGAAGAGAAGGTTTCTGAGCTTGCTGCGTTTTAAAGAGGAACATTATGAACATGTTAGGACAATTTGGCAATCTGCTTTGAAACCTCTAACTCTGTCTCGAAACCCTACTTTAAAACTCGAGCTTTGGCTTGAAACCCTAATTTCTTTTCCAGAAACCACATTATAAACCTTAAACATATCTTAAAACCTTATTAAACACCCCAGCCAAGGCTTTATACCCAAACCCTGTCTTGAAACTCAATTCTAAAACCCTAATTCTGGCTTGAAACCTTACTTTGACTCCCCAATTCAGGTTTGAAAACATAACTTGAAACCCTAACCCAGGCTTGAAACCCTACTTTGAACCTTAACCCTGGCATGAAACCCTTTTTCAAAATCTTAACACATGAATCCCTACTTCGAAACACTAACTTTGGCTAGAAACCCTAACCCTTTCCTAAAACCCTATATTGAACCCCAGACCCAACTTCAAATCTTATTTAGAAACCAACATTTTTTATTTTTGAAACCATAACCCAGGCTTAAAATCCTAATTAGAAAGGTAGACCTTGACTTGAAACTCTAATTTGAAACCCCAAAACTTGCATGGAACCCTACTTTAAACTTTAACACTGGCTTGAAACCCAAACCATCGTTTAAATTCATAAGCTAGGCTATAAACTGTAACTTGAAACCCGATAACTCTTGTTAGAAACTTAACCTTGAATGGAAAATCTGCTTAGAGACATCTGTCTTCAAGCAGTACTTTGAAATTCTAACCCTGACTTGAACCCCAGGCTTGAAACCCAAAACCTGTCTTGAAATCTGATTGTGGAATTCTACTTCGACTCCCCAACCCACGCTTGAAACCATAATGTCAAACCCGAATTTGAACTTTAACCCTGGCATAAAACCCTTCTTCAAAACCTTAACCCAAACCATAATTTGAAACCCTAACCCTGAATGAAAAATCTCCCTAGAAACCACTAACTCTAGCTTGAAATGCTACTTTGAAACTTTCAAGTTCGTCTTGAAACTCTAAAACTGATCTGAACCCCTATTTTGAACCCTAAATCTATTGTCAAAACTTATTTACAAACCCTAACCCAAGCTTGAAACCCATAAACTGTCTTGAAACCCTGCTTTGAACCCCAATCCTGTCTTGAAACCTTAGTTTGAATCCCTCACCCAGGCTTTAAACTACACTTAAGTGCAACCTCCAGTTTACCAGATAAGCGCAAACGGTGGTGAAGATGAGAAGACGGGAAGAAGGAGAAAATGGGTCAAGTGACACCCGCTGGGTTGGGTTGGGGGGGTACTTCATATGCGAGGGAAGTGGGGGTTTCTCCTGGCAGGCAGGGGTCACATCCCCAGCATGGACCCCAATGAAAAGCATGTGCTGTCTTTGGATCACAAGCACATGTGGACTCAAACATCATCTGAACATGGAGCAACGCACACACTTTACAGTCAATTCTAGCATCAGAGCTGTATACAAAGACCTGGCATGAAACCCTACTTGGAAAAAACCTGACTGTGAAACCGTAGCACTGGCCTTAAGCATTAACCTTTTAAACAAAGGCTTGCAACCTTGGTCCTAATTTGAAACCCTAATACCTGGCTTGAAACTCTAATCCTAGTTTAAAAACCCAACCCTGTCTTGAAATCCTGCTTTGAACCTCTCACCCTTTCTTCCAAACCAAACCCTCATTTAAAACCTTAATCCTGATTTACAACCATACTTTGAATTTCTAACCATGTTTAAAATCCCTGCGTTCAACACCTAGCCTGTCTTCAAACTCAACTTTGAACACCTAACCTGTCTGGAAACCCTAACCTGTTTTAAAACTTTATTTTGAACCACTAACCTGTCTTGAAACCCTACTTTAAACCATAATGCTGTCTTGAAAGTCAACTTTGAACCCATAACCTGTTTTAAAACCCTATTTTTAACTCCTAATTTGAAACTGTAATTTACATCCCTGACCTGTCTTGAAACCCTGTTTTGAAAACTGTACTTTGAACCCCTAACCTGTTTTTTAATCAGTCTTAAAACTCCACTTTGAACCTCTAATTTGTTTTGAAAGCCGACTTTGAACCATGATCTGTCCTTGGAATTTGTTTTTTGCTGATTTAGTTTGGACTAAAAAAGTATGTTTTCAACACCTATAGCAAGTGTTGTGTTCATTTCCTTCACATCATTTCCAGTGAAATATATTATCTTATGTCCGCAGTTGCTCTGTGGGGCATCAATCTGCTTTTAGTACGCTCACGACACTTTTATCGCACAACAAACGAGCAATCTTAGCGCACGCTAACGATGTGGCACTCAGTCGGATGAGAGCCCATCAGACGTCCATCATGACGATGTTCGCGCTTCCCGGCCTCAGGGCCCTAAAAGGCATCAAACAAATAAAGCCCCATACAGCATCCTATAATAGCGCAAAAGATGACACACTCGCTAGCCAACAAGCTGCAATTCGGCCCAGTCAAGATGAGGCAGGCTAATGCTAATGAAGTTAGCATTTCCTCATCATTCTGCTCCAATCGGAGAACATACACCATCTTCTTGCAACTATGTTGCCCCTGATTGATTGAGAGAGAAAGTAAGAAAGTATTGACCGAGAGTGTAGTAAATTTGTATTTTATAATGTTTTATGCCTTTTATGCAAATGTGTCCATGTGTGGACTCCTCCCTTAATACGCCATTGAATAAATACTGTAAATAAGACATTACATAATACAAGATACCAACACCAATAAAATATATAATATAAAACATAATAAATCCGATGAGTCAATACATAACTAAACAATACCTTAAATATTTAAAAAATATATTAAATACAAACAAAAAAATACAATTTCACTTAAAAGTCAAGTTATTAAATCACAATAAAGGAATAACAATTATTTAACAAATTAATAACAAATGTCAATGGTAATTGTTAAATAAAATCTTCATTTAATGAAAAATAACTATGACATGAGTCATTAAATAAAAAAACAAAAACATTGAATTAATTAATTCATTAAAAGTACCAAAATAAATTAATAAAGCACATGTCAGTAAATAAAAACTCAATCAAATATTTACAAGACATTAAATATAAAATATATTTAAATAATTACAAATGATTTTAATAGGCGGCACGGTGGCCGACTGGTTAGAGCGTCAGCCTCACAGTTCTGAGGACCCGGGTTCAATCCCTGGCCCCGCCTGTGTGGAGTTTGCATGTTCTCCCCGTGCCTGCGTGGGTTTTCTCCGGGCACTCCGGTTTCCTCCCACATCCCAAAAACATGCATGAATTGGAGACTCTAAATTGCCCGTAGGTGTGAATGTGAGTGTGAATGGTTGTTTGTTCCTATGTGCCCTGCGATTGGCTGGCAACCAGTTCAGGGTGTACCCCGCCTCCTGCCCGATGACAGCTGGGATAGGCTCCAGCACGCCCGCGACCCTAGTGATGAGAAGCGGCTCAGCAAATGGATGGATGGATGATTTTAATAATCATGACAAAAAACAATGAGTAAATAAAATTGATTAAAACAATACTTAAACAAATAAATAAGTTATAAAATGGTATAAATCTCAAATTGTCATGAAATAAAATGATATGCCCAGAGAAACCCAACGCAGGCATGGGGAGAACATGCAAACTCCACACAGGCGGGGCCGGGGATTGAACCCTGGTCCTCAGAACTGTAAGGCAGATGCTCTAAACAGTCATCACCGTGCCGCCAAAGTAAAGTTCTATAGAAATAGTCTGATTGGATTGATGTATTAGGTGGCAAGGTGGGCGACTGGTGAGCACATCTGCCTCACAGTTCTGATGATCCGGGTTCAAATCCGACCTTGTCTGTGTGGGGTTGGCATGTTCTCCCTGTGCCTGTATGGGTTTTCTCCAGGCCACAAAACATGCGTGGTAGGTTAAATGAAGATTTGTCCGAAGGTATGAATGTGAGTGCGAATAGTTGTTTGTTTCTATGTGCCCTGTGATTGGCTGGCGACCAGTTCAGGGTGTACCCGGCCTCTTGCCCAGAGTTAGTTGGGATAGGCTCCAGCACCCCCCGCGACCCTAATGAGGACAATCAGCTCGAAAAAGGATGGATGGATGGACTAAAGGATTAATTAATTAAATATCTTTTAAAAAATTAAATTATTTTAAAATAACATTGAATATTCCCAAAACCCTACTCAATAATTACAAACTCAAATAAAGAAACATGTCATGAAATAATCATGGCAAATTGCATTAAGTTGACACACAACATTATATAAAAGGTAGCGAGTAATACAAATAGAAATGAAAATGGGGGAAAAAAATTAAAAATAAAATAAAAATAACTAAAACAAATACCCCTTAAATAATGCAAAAATACAATTGAATCATTACAAATCCAATGAAATCAATAGGTCATTAAATAATTTCCAAATACCAATAAAATACAAAATGTCAGGCAATAAATACAAATTTAACCCAATAAATTACTCATTATTTTTTACAGCCCGAAAGGGTAACGTGGGTCCCCCTTCCCATGGGCTCACCACCTGTGGGAGGGGCCACAGGTGTCGGGTGCAGTGCGAGCTGGGCGGTGGCCAAAGGCGGGGACCTTGGCGATCCGATCCCCGGCTACAGAAGCTGGCTCTAGGGACGTGGAATGTCACCTCTCTGGCAGGGAAGGAGCCTAAGCTGGTGTGTGAGGTCGAGAAGTTCCGACTAGATGTAGTCGGACTCGCCTCCACGCACAGCTTGGGCTGTGGTACCAGTCCTCTCGAGAGTGGTTGGACTCTCTTCCACTCTGGAGTTGCCCACGGTGAGACGCGCCGAGCAGGTGTGGGTATAATTATTGCTCCCCGGCTCAACGCCTGTACGTTGGGGTTCACCCCGGTGGACGAGAGGGTAGCCTCCCTCCGCCTTCGGGTGGGGGGGACGGGTCCTGACTGTTGTTTGTGCCTATGCACCAAACAGCAGTTCAGAGTACCCACCCTTTTTGGAGTCCTTGGAGGGGGTGCTGGAGAGACTCCATCGTTCTGCTGGGGGACTTCAATGCTCACGTGGGCAATGACAGTGAGACCTGGAAGGGCGTGATTGGGAGGAATGCCCCCCCCGATCAGAACCCGAGCAGTGTTCTGTTATTGGACTTCTGTGCTCATCACGGATTGTCCATAACGAACACCATGTTCAATCATAAGGGTGTCCACACATGCACTTGGCACCAGGACACCCTGGGTCGCAGTTCGATGATTGACTTTGTGGTCGTGTCATTGGACTTGCGGCCGCGTGTCTTGGACACTTCGGTGAAGAGAGGGGCAGCGCTATCAACTGATCATGACCTGGTGGTGAGTTGGCTCCGATGCTGGGGGAAGATGCCGGTCCGACGTGGCAGGCCCAAACATATTGTGAGGGTCTGCTGGGAACGTCTGGCGGAATCCCCTGTCAGAAGGAGTTTCAACTTCCCCCTCCGACAGAACTTTGCTCATGTTCCGGTGTCCCCCGCCTCCAGGGGGACAGGGGAGGCGGGGGACATCGAGTCCGCTCCTCCATTGCTGAGGCGGCCAACCGAAGCTGTGGCCGTAAGGTGGTTGGTGCCTGTCGTGACGGCAATCCCCGAACCCGTTGTTGACACCAACGGTGAGGGATCCCGTCAAGCTGAAGAAGGAGTTCTATCGAGCCTTTTTGGCCTGTGGGACTCCTGAGGCAGCTGATGGGTACCGGCTGGCCAAGCGGAATGCAGCTTTGGTTGTCGCTGAAGCAAAAACTCGGGCATGGGAGGAGTTCGGTGAGGCCAAGTAGAAAGACTTCCGGACGGCTTCGAGGAAATTCTGATCCACCATCGGGCGTCTCAGGAGGGGGAAGCAATGCACCATCAACACTGTGTATAGTGGGGATGGGGCGCTGCTGACCTCGACTCGGGATGCTTTGAGCCGGTGGGAAGAATACTTCGAATACCTCCTAATTTCCACCAACACGCCTTCCCATGAGGGAGGAGAGTCTGGGTTCTCTGAGGCGGGCTCTCCAATCTCTGGGGTTGAGGATACCGAGGTGGTTAAAAAGCTCCTTGGTGGCAAGGCCCCGGGGTGGATGAGATTCGCGCGGAGTTCTTCAATGCTCTGGATGTTGTAGGGCTGTCCTGGTTAACACGTCTCTGCAACATCGCGTGGACATCGGGGACAGTGCCTCTGGATTGGCAGACTGGGGTGGTGGTCCCCCTTTTTAAGAAGGGGGACCGGAGTGTGTGTTCCAACTACGGGGGGATCACACTCCTCAGCCTCCCTGGTCAATTCAGGGGTGCTGGAGAGGAGGGTCCGTCGGGAAGTTGAATCTCAGATTCAGGAGGAGCAGTGTAGTTTTCGTCCTGGCCGTGGAACAGTGGACCAGCCCTCCACCCTTGGCAGGGTCTTGGAGGGTGCATGGGAGATCGCCAACCAGTCTACATGTGTTTTGTGGACTTGGAGAAGGTGTTCGACCGTGTCCCTAGGGGGGTCCTGTGGGACGTGCTTCTGGAGTATGGGGTACGAAACCCCCTGATACGGGCTGTACGACCAAAGTCAGAGTTTGGTCCGCATAACTGGCAGTAAGTCGAACTCGTTTCGGGTGAGGGTTGGACTCCGCCAAGGCTGCCCTTTGTCACCGATTCTGTTCATAACTTTTACAGACATAATTTCTAGGGGCAGCCGAGGCGTAGAGGGGGTCCGGTTTGGTGGCCTCAGTATTGCATCTCTGCTTTTTGCAGAATGTGGTTCTGTTGGCTTCATCAAGCCGTGACCTCCAACTCTCACTGGAGCTCGCAGCTGAGTGTGAAGGGACTGGAATGAGAATCCGCACCTCCAAATCTGAGACCATGGTCCTCAGTCGGAAAAGGGTGGCGTGCCCTCTCCAGGTCGGGGATGAGATCCTGCCCTAAGTGGAGGAGTTCAAGTATCTTGGGGTCTTGTTCATGAGTGAGGGAAGAATGCAACGGGAGATGGACAGGCGGCTCGGTGCAGCGTCTGCAGTGATGCGGACTTTGTATCGATCCGTTGTGGTAAAAAAAGAGCAAAGTCGAAAGTTGAAGCTCTCGATTTACCGGTTGATCCACGTTCCTACCCTCACCTATGGCCACGAGCTGTGGGTCATGAGCGAAAGAACAAGATCCCGGATACAAGCGGCTGAAATGAGTTTCCTCCGCAGGGTGTCCGGGCTCTCCCTTTGAGATAGGGTGAGAAGCTCGGTCATCCGGGAGGATCTGAGTAGAGCCGCTGCTCCTCCACATCGAGAGGAGCCAGATGAGGTGGCTAGGGCATCTGATTAGGATGCCTCTCGGACGCCTCCCTGGTGAGGTGTTCCGGGCACGTCCCACCGGGAGGAGACGCCTGGGACGACCCAGGACACGCTGGAGGGACTACATCCTGCGGCTGGCCTGGGAACGCCTTGGGATCCCCCCGGAAGAGCTAGATGAAGTGGCTGGGGAGAGGGATGTTTGGGCGTCCCTGCTAAAGCTACTGCCCCCGCGACCCGACCTCGGATAAGCGGTAGAAAATGGATGGATGAATGGAAATTAGTCATTAAATAATTTATTGAACAATAACTAAAATACTGGAACAATATCATTCAGTTGACACAGAACGTTCAATTTACAGCGCCTATAAAAAGTCAGCACACTCATGCTCAAATGCCAGGTAAGTGTGTATTTGTGTAACTTGTCCAGCTCAATCGAATGTGATTGGTTAATTCTGAAGAGAGCCATACTACCAAATATTTATTTTTATTGAGGTATATGAGTTATAGGTCACATTCATGGTGGAAACAGTTTTGGAATGATTCATCTTGTTGTCATTTCTTTTATAACACAAAAACTAGCATTTGAACAGGGGTGTGTCAACTTTTTATATCCACTTGCATTGAAGGTAGCGAGCGCTTCATTGAATCTTTGATGCCACGTTCCTGCGCGGTGGCATGAGTTATGCGCCCGTCGCCTCCCTCTGGCCTTCCAGTCGTCTCGACGGGGGGCGGACTGTGACCAGATGTTTGGTCAGGAGGTGAAAGGGCATGGGCTAATGGCTGGGGTCGGGGCGGGACCGGACCGCGCCCCCATCGACCTTGCGCACTTTTGAATTAGGGCGGCCGGGATGGAGGTGCGCTAATTGAATTTGGCCGGCAGGCTCGTAAATAACATGATGGATTCGTTTTCGAAGGTCCTTTCTGGCCCGTTTACTCTGTCGTACTGCTTTTGCTTGACAAACGCACACGCGTGTCCTTGCGCATAATTGGTTTATTTTTCTGGACTTATATTCATTCTTTGTGGTTTTTTTCTATTATGCAAGGGTGGTTCACATGGACTTGCGATAGCATTAATTACAGCACATGCCGTTGCTCATGTGCCTATGCGTGACCAAACGTGTTGTGGATTTTTGACACTATGGAATATTTCTAGTTGTGAACGAGCATGTTTTCCGCTTGCATGACAACAACATGCGATCATGACAATCCGCTGACGACGTCATGTGACCCGAGCGCCGGTGTCATCACGTCCAGTGTCACTCTTCACACACGCGCGTGCAAATGCACGGCGCAATAGGAGGAAGGCGATCCCGAGTAATTCCAATTCCCGTCCGGCTGCGATTGCGACTGACATTTTTCATACATCAGCCGACAAGTGAACTCCCTCGTCTTCCTCGCTCCTCCTCTCTGACCCGCATGCACACCAGCTACTCCCAAACTCATAAGGGAAGCTAAATGAAATCCATCCCAATATGACTAACATCAACCCCCACTTCATCCCCCCACACCACCAGAAGGGATCTCATTTCCTCCACATAGTGCATGACTTTACAAACACATGCGCACATGCACAGCCGCACACACCCACACACACCTAAACACACTAACACACACACACAGACACAGTTCAGTCGGACCCAACTTTGAGCCGTTGGCTGGAATGCGCTGCGTCTGCTTTATAAATATGAACTAATGAGCAAGCCACTAATTGCGCTATGTGATGCGACCTTGTTACGCCCAACCCAAACCCCCCACCCCAATGACCCCGTCGCCATGACGACGATGACTGTCGCAGGTGCCATGGCGCTCGCATATACAGACGCAGAGATTGTATGGACACATTTAATTAATGAGTCATTATAATGATGAAGAAAATTCCATATTTGTCTTTAATTTCATGTAAGTTGTGCAAAGCTGTCATGTTGCACAAGCATCGACTTCCAATATTTGCCTCAAGCTGGGTATTCATTACTGTGTGTGTGTGTGTGTGTGTGTGTGTGTGTGTGTTTGCATGTGTCGCAAAAGGAGTCTCGCTGCTGTCTATGAGTGGACAATATCATGGCGTGCATATAAAGCATTTGGCTTGATAAATGATAAAACTGTGCCAAGACTGAGAAATAACAAAATTAATTTAAAATAAATAAATAAATAAATCCATGTGCGGCCGGTGGATGATTTATGGCGACGTAATGAATCAAAGATGTTCCACAAACTCTGTCGTATTCTCACTTTGATGAATTTGTCTTTAATGTAAATGAGGAGTGGGATATTTTATGCATTTTACAATAGATAGATGGCGCCTACCCATGTGGTTGCCTCAGTTACGTGCTCTCTCGTATTGTCAATATTTTTGTGTTTTCCGTTTGTCTTTGGAGACATTACGTGACTCACTTACACAAGTGAAGACTTGCTAGACATTAGGGAGTCTACCCCGGACTTTCTTTCACCAACTTGGGGGAAGAGCGCCGGCATCCAAGTGAAGCTCCGCAAGAGAGGATACTGATTGGCGTTCCCGTCAATCCACCTCGCAAATCTATGCTCCCTACCCAACATAATGGACGAGCTTCATCTTTTGACAAAGACCAGTAAAGACTTCGGACCTTCCGCCGCCCTGTGCTTTACGGAGACTTTGTGAACGTGTCCCCGATGGCGCCGTAATGCTTCCTGGCTTCCAACTACACCGGGCAAACTGTGTCTCAGAATTATCAGGAAAAACAAAAGGCAGCGGGATATGCTTCTATATCAACGAAAAATGGTGTACCGGCGTCAAGGAGCACAGCACACACTGCACCCCGGATTTAGAGTTGCTTTTTTTGAAGTGTAAGCCATTCTACCCGCCGCGTGACTTTGCATCATTCATTCTCATCGGTGTTTACATTCCTCCTCAAGCTAACAAATGCCGCACAGCTAACCCTCGCTGAAAAAGTAAACACCTGGACTCACCCCTCAATATTTTTGGGGACTTTAACAAAGCTAAACTCAACCAGGGAAAATAACTTTTTATACCACTGCTACACTACGCTGAATAACACATACCGTGCAGCACTGGGCTCGTCTGATCACTGCTTAATTCGCTTAATACCAACATACAGGCAAGAACTTAAATGCGCGAAGCCTACAGTGAAAAAGTGGACCAACGAAGCAAAGATAGAACTTCAAAGCTGTTTAGACTGCATTGACTGGAGCATCTTTGAAAATTCAGCTGGTAGCCTCGATGAATATACGGACAGTGTCACATCCTATATCAGTTTCTGTGAAGAGGTGTGTGTACCAACAAAGTAATTTTGCGCGTTCAATAACAACAAGCCGTGGTTCAATGCCAAACTTAAGCAACTTCATCAGGCTAAAGAGGAGGACGCATATCGAAGCGGGCACAGGGCCCTGTATAATCGGGCTAGAAACCAGCTGACGAAAGAAATTAACATTGCAAAGCGGAATTATGCAGTAAAGTTAGAAAAACAGTTGACCGCTCACGACTCTAAATCAGTCTGGCATGCATTACAATCGGTAACCAATTACAAGCAACCAACACCCCAAGCTGAGAACAATAAAAGACTAGCCGACGACTTGAACACCTTCTACTGCAGATTTGAAAAGGACACATTCACACCCCACACCCACACAGCCGCACCACCGGCCACAATCACACCTCTGACTTCTGCATTGACCATCCACGAACAGGATGTGAGACGCGTCTTCAAACAACAAAAGATCAACAAAGTGGCAGGCCCAGACCTTATGTCCCCATCCTTTCTCAAAGTCTGCATAGACTAGCTCCCTCCAGTCTTCACACAGATCTTCAATAGATCTGTGGAACTGTGCAAAGTACCATCCTGTTCCAAACGCTCCACCATCATCCCAGTCCGCAAGAAACCTGCAATCCCGGGTCTGAATGACTACAGGACAGTCACCTTGACATCTGTGGTCATGAAATCCTTTGAACGCCTCATGCTGGACCACCTCAAGAGCGTCACAGGTCCCCTGCTGGACCCCCTGCAGTTTGCCTACCAAGCAAACAGGTCTGTGGATGAAAGCGTCTCCAGCTCAGCGTCTCGCCTGCTATCTGGCAGTGGATTTACAGCTTCCTAACGGGCAGGACACAGCAGGTGAGGCTGGGGGACACCACCTCATCTACATGCACCACCAGCACCGGGGCGGCCCAAGGATGCTCTTCTCTCTATACACGAATTACTGGACCTCAACGCACCTGGCTGTCAAACTCCTGAAGTTTGCAGACGACACCACAGTCATCGGCCTCATCAAAGACGGTGACAAATCTGCATATCGACAGGAAGTGGAGGTGCTGGAACTGTGGTGCGGCCGACACAACCTGTAGTTGAACACTCTCAAGACTGTAGAGATGATTGTGCATCCTTCGCCGCAGCTGCCCCTCATGCTGTCCAACTGCCCTGTGTCAAACGTCGAGACCTTCAAGTTCCTGGGAATTACAGTGTCTCAGGACCTGAAGTGGGAGATCAACATCAACTCCATCCTCAAATGGCCCAGCAGAGGATGTACTTCCTGCGGCCTCTGAGGAAGTACAGCCTGCCACAGGAGCTGTCGAGGCAGTTCTACACAGCAGTCATCGAATCAGTCCTGTGTTCTTCCATCACAGTCTGGTTTGGCCCTTCTACAAAAAAGGACAAACTCCGACTGCAACGGACAATCAAAACTACTGGAAAGATTGTTGGTACCCGCTTACCCACCCTTGAGGACTTGCACGCTGCCAGAACTAAGACAAGAGCATGCAGAATCCTCTTGGACCCTCACATCCTGGTCACCAGGTAGGCGCTACTGAACAATGCAAACTAAAACTAGCAGACATTCTAACAGCTTCTTCCCTCTTGCCATTAACTTCTTAAACAGTTAATTTATAACCCCATTGCGACATGCTGCCAATTCTTTGTCTTGAGTTTGTTGTCACATTTCTGTCGGGCCAATTATCGTTCACTCACTGTAGTAGTCTCGTCACACTGCACTATTTGCATATCTGTTGTTGGCCAATACTGGCCACTCATGTGCCTGAGTAGCATCTGCAACATTTGCACAATCCACATTGTCCCAGATTATTGCACTACTCGTCACTTTAAACACATACATTTCTTGATTTCTCTGCACCCTTTGCACAACGGTCATTGCACCGTCCTATTGTTCTATTAGTCATTTCAAACTGCTCTAATTGCTAGAGGACTCTGCATCTTTTTGCACAATTGTCAAGGAAAATTAATAAATAAATAAATAAAATTGTATCGGCATTACCACATTACTGGTAGCCTTTTGTTGCTCAGTGAGTGTTTTTCTCAATGTCTTTATGTCTCATAAGTATTCACGATCAATGGACTGTCAGTTGTCATACTAGAGCGGCTCCAACTGCCGGAGACAAATTCCTTGTGTGTTTTTGACATACTTGGCAAATAAAGATGATTCTGATTCTGGTATACAGGGTGCTGTGACAGACAACAAGACAAGATATGGATGCCCACTGCAGTGTGAACAGACATCCAGTGTCATGTCTTTGTGTAAATTGTCTAAAAAAGGAGTTACTTGTAAAAAATGCTCCCTTTAATGACTTTTTTTTTTTCGTAAATCTTCAGATAAAATCTTCCTTTGGTGGTGAATTACGACTTGTGCAGAGTTCGGTTTTCATTTTAGCATCCAAGCTTGATGATGAGAGATGCTCTGACTTTGATTACTTCTGTCTCACAGGCTCTCCTCCTCATGTTTTAGCCCAAAAGTCAGTCTCATTTGCATTTCATCTAGGTTGCAATTGGATGCTTTTTTCCCCCTCTTTTCATTTGTTTTGCGTCAGTGCTGTCAACAGGCCATTGCTCTCGTTGCTCTTTGTGTGTGCAGGTGTATGTGTTAAGAGCAAACGTACATTCAAATGCGACTATTAAACACCACAGTTGTGTGTGTGTTCTTTAGTGTGTGTGCGTGAATGTGTGTGTGTTTTTTGTATGTGCATGTGTGTGTATGTACACACTGGATGCGTGAGTGCTTGTGTGTATGTGTGTGTATCCACATGGTGGTGTGTGCGTACAGGCGCGTGTGCTTGTAGGTTTGCGTGAGTGTGTGTGTGTCTGCGTGTTTGTGCTTATGTGTGCGTGTCTGAGCAATTGCGTGTGTTTATAGGTGTGCCGTTACTTGTGTATGTCTTACAAATAAACACATGTACTCACAACAACATCATCCACCACAATAGTTTTCTTGCGTGTGTTTGTGTGCACACATTTGAAATGTTGACACTTGGGCTCGGGTTCTGGGAGGGAGGGATGAAGGGAGGATGGGCTCACCTGGGACTGGGTGCGGTACAGGTCAGGAGTTGTTTGTGTGTGTCTGTGTGTGTGTGTGTGTGTGTGTGTGTGTTGGGAGCAGATGGGAGCAAGCATTCTTCCAACATCTGCAAGCTGGTCCACTCCCACATTCAGGAGATTCCTATAAGCAAATTTGTAAGTCAGTGTCAGGCCAAGTGTGTGTGTGAGTCTGCGTGTGTGTGTTCATTAGTTTGAGTCTCTGCTGTGTGTACACGTGCGTCTGCGTGTGTTTGTATGTGTGTGCATTAGTGTGTCCATGTATGCATGTGTGTTTGTGGATGTGGTCTGAGTGTGTGTGAGTGTGTGCATGTCAGTGTATGAGTATGTTAGATTGTGTGCGCATGTCTGCATGTGTGTGAATGTTCATGAGTGTGTGTGTGTGTGTGTGTGTGTGTGTGTGTGTGGGTGTGTGTGTGTATTGCCATGGAAACACTTTCCCTGCCTGGCTGGACAAATAGTGAAAGGAAGGACGTGCAGGATTAAGTAATCGAAGACAATCCAGCATTATTATTAAAAACACTTCCTTGTATTCCCCTTGCACTCTCTCTTATTGTAAAGGTTATTAACTTCATATTGTTACAAACATTGTTATATATGTTCAATATATAGACAACACACGGGAGGTCATAGCACATGGACAGAAGGTGGACATCTAATCTTTGTTACAGGCTCCCTTCTCAAATTCTTGTATTTTTGCATTGCTTCCCCACTTTAATGTTTAAAATGACCAAACAACTCTGAATAACAGACAATTATCACCCGAGTAAATTTAAAATGCTGTTTTTAAATGGTAATTTCATTTATTAAGGAAACAAACTATTCAGTATTCACAGGGCCAGGCTGTGTGAAAGGTAATGGCCCCCTAAACCTAACAACTAGTTGAGCCATTCTCAGAAGCAACAACTGAAATTAAGCATTTTCTATAACCGGCAATGAGTCTTTCACATCTCTGTGGAGATATTTTGGGCCACTCTTCCTTGCAGAATTGCTTGAATTCAGCAAAAATGGAGGGTTTTTGAGCATGAATGTTCTTTTTAAGGTCATGCTACTGCATTTCAATCAAATTCAAGTCTGGACTTTAACTAGGCCATTCCAAAACCTTCCTTTTGTTTATTTAAGCCATTCAAAAGTTGACTTGCTTGTGTGTTATGGATCGTTATCATGCTGCAGAACCCAATTGCGCTTCAGCTTCAGGTCACAAACTGATGGCTGAACATATTCTCCTTCAAGATTTTCTGTTAAAGAGCAGAATTTATGGGTCCCTTTATCACTACAAGTCTTCCAGGTACTGAAGAAGCAAAGCAGCCCAAGACCGTCACACTGGCACCAGTGACTGTTGGAATGATGTTCTTTTTCTGAAATGCTGTGCTACATTTGCATCAGATGTAACACAACTTTCATCTCGTCTGTCCAGATAAGCCTTGGGAAGCATTCAGAAGTTTTTTTTTTTTTTTTCAAAAGTAAGACAAGGGTTTATGTTCTCTTTAGCAGTGGTTTTCGCCTTTGAATTCTGCCGTGGCTGCCACTTTTGCCCAGTCTCTTCCTTATTGTTGTGTCATGAACACTGACCTTGAGGCCTTGCTGTTATCTTGGGCTAATCTAGTGATTTTCTTTATTTCTTGTAATACGAAACAAGCTTTGAACATGTTTTTGTCCAAGCATTAACTTAAAGAAATAACAGAAATAATCATAATTTAAAACAAACATGTATGCCAAAGCCATCCATCAATCCATTTTCTATTGTGAACTACAGTGGGCTAACAACATTTTGGCATGTTCAAGAGAAGTGCAGAAATGGTTAGAGAAAATGACAAAAAGCATGTCATTCCGATCAAAATCAAGGTTTAGTTCCAATTTTGACATACAGGGGGCGGTTGGGCGGCACGGCGGGCGACTAGTTGGAGCGTCTGTCTCACAGTTCTGAGGACGCGGGTTCAATCCCCGGCACCGCCTGTGTGGAGTTTGCATGTTGTCGCCAATGAGAGAGTCTCCAATGCATGCATGTCTTTTTATTTATTTAACCTTTATTTAACCAGGTAAAAGCTTAGAGAAATATCAAATCTCCTTTTCAAAACCGACCTGACTGAGAGGCAGCAGAAATTATGCAGTACATAACACCAACATTCATTCAATAAATGAAAGTCAATAATAAAATAAGTAACTGCTATATTAAATTGGGCGACTGGTTAGAGCGCCAGCCTCACAGTTCTGAGGACCCGGGTTCAATCCCCGGCCCCGCCTGTGTGGAGTTTGCATGTTCTCCCCGTGCCTGCGTGGGTTTTCTCCGGGCACTCCGGTTTCCTCCCACATCCCAAAAACATGCATTAATTGGTGACTCTAAATTGCCCGTAGGTGTGACTGTGAGTGTGAATGGTTGTTTGTTTGTATGTGCCCTGCGATTGGCTGGCAACCAGTTCAGGGTGTACCCCGCCTCCTGCCCGATGACAGCTGGGATAGGCTCCAGCACGCCCGCGACCCCAGTGAGGAGAAGCGGCTCAGAAAATGGATGGATGGGATGGAAGGGGGCAGTTGTTAATATTCGCACATTTTATTTATCATCTTGCATGAAATGTTGGGAGATTTGATGGATCTGGACTAAAACCACTATTGCAAATTATTTTTTTTTCTAATCCCTGTTTATAGGCAGCATAGTTGCCGACTGGTTAGCACATCTGCCTCACAGTTCTGAGGCCCTGGGTTAAAAACCTGGCCCCGCCTGTGTGGAGTTTGCAATTTCTCCCAGTGCCTGTGTGGGTTTTTCTCCGGGTACTCCGGTTTCCTCCCACATCCCAAAAATATTTATGCTAGGTAGATTGAAGACTCTAAATTACCCGTAGGTGTGACTGGTTGTTTGTTTTTATGTGCCCTGTGATTGGCTGGCGACCACTTCGGGGTGTGCCCCGCCCGAGGATAGTTGGGACCGGCTCCAGCACGCCCGCGACCCGCGTGAGGATGAACGGTACACAAAATCGATGGATGGATATTCCCTGTTTGTTTCTTTTGTTTTAGAAAACCTACTGTATATCCATCTTTAATAAGATAAACGTCCAATTTAGCAACAGAGGACGTCAATCTCTTTTGCTTACAGAGCACATCCATCTTGGCTTCAGTGAACATCAATATTTGTTACAGTGGACATCCATATTTACATTGAACATTCATCTGGGGTCCAGTGAACATCCATTTGTTACAGTGGACATCCATCTTAAATAGCTTAGATGTCCAACTTAGCTACAGTAAACATTCATTTTTGACCTGGTGAACATCCATCTTGGCTCAAGTAAATGTCCAGCTTTTTAACAGTGGACTGTAAAAAGGTGGATGTTCACTGAAGCCAGGATGGATGCTCACTGTAACAAAGATGGATGTCCACTGGAGTGAAGATGGATGATCACTGTATCACAAGTGGATGTTCACTGTGAAGATGGATGTTCACAGTAAAACAAAACAGATATCATTTATTTTTTACAGTGAACATCCATCTAGGTGCCAGTGAGCATCCATCTTTACCATGAACTTCCATTTTTTGTGTCAGCGAACATCTATCTTCACTCCAGTGGACATCCATTTTTGGTCCAGTGAGCATCCATCCTTTTTAAAGTGAACATCCATTTTGGCTCCAGTGAACATCCATCTTGGCTTCAGCGAACATTTATTTTTGTTACAGTGAATATCCACCTTTTTGCAGTGAATTTTTTTTTACAGTGAACTTCCATCTTTCTATTTATTTAACCTTTATTTAAACAGGTAAAAGCTTAGAGAGATATCAAATCTCCTTTTCAAAACCGACCTGACTGAGAGGCAGCAGAAATTATGCAGTACATAACACCAACATTCATTCAATAAATGAAAGTCAATAATAAAATAAGTAACTGCTATATTAAATTGGGCGACTGGTTAGAGCGTCAGCCTCACAGTTCTGAGGACCGGGGTTTAATCCCGGGCCCCGCCTGTGTGGAGTTTACATGTTCTCCCCGTGCCTGCGTGGGTTTTCTGCGGGCACTCCGGTTTCCTCCCACATCCCAAAAACATGCATGAATTGGAGACTCTAAATTGCCCGTAGGTGTGAATGTGAGTGCGAATGGTTGTTTGTTTGTATGTGCCCTGCGATTGGCTGGCAACCAGTTCAGGGTGTACCCCGCCTCCTGCCCGATGACAGCTGGGATAGGCTCCAGCACGCCCGCGACCCTAGTGAGGAGAAGCGGCTCAGAAAATGGATGGATGGATATATTAAATTGTTTGGCATCCGAATTAAAAACAGTGACAAATGTCAAATGCTTTCGAGTTCTTTGGTTCAAAGAAATTCAACAAATCTGTCAAGAGCGATTAGGATCACGATCAGTTTTTTCCAGTGGACATCCATTTTTGTTACAGTGGCTGTTCATCTTTAATAGTGCAGATGTTCAAGTTCGCTACAGTGAACATCCCAATGTTTTACAGTGCACATCCATCATCGCCACAGTGTCCATCCATCTTGTCTACACTGATTGAAAGCATCGTCGAGCATCCCATATGATTTAACAGCATTTTTTCTTTCCTGGGCGGGGACAGGGGGGGGGGGGGGGGGGTAAACACCCACAAAGTTGGTGTAAAACTTTTTGCATTGAAAAATCAGCGTGTCGGTGCTGATTTGATGGCCGCCATAATGACAGCATCTATACGTTTTCTCCGCCATAAGCATCATATAACAGAGGGGAGGCGTTTAGTCACCTCCTGCGATTCCATTTTATGACAGTGAAAAGCGTTCGAGGTTGGCAAAACGGGCACGACGAAGCAATTTGGTGGCGTCCTCCCTCCTCCCCCGCACCCATAAACAATCAGCCGGGGTAATGGAGGTGATAATGCTAATCTTTACGGCCCACCACGACCCCCGACGCTGATTTAATTATCCGCCCCCCCCCACCCCTTCCAGACCCTCGTTTCCTGCTGGTTGTCTCTCAGCTGCCCTATCTGGCTTTAACGACCTTTTTAGGCAATTTAGCTCCATTGCCACTAAAATTGTCGCACGAGACACTCACCTGCAACGTAAACAGAAAATACATTTACAGTCAACCCAGGGCCCAGACCGTTTTCAAAGGCTGGGCAATATGAAATTAATATAACATCATGTTTTCCCCATAAAAATCTAATTTTCGATTTTAATCGATCCCATTCCCAGTTATTTTTTTATTTTATGAATTTATCCATGTATTTGTTTATTAGTTTTTTTCATCCTATTTTATTGTGTCTCTTATCGTCCTTCAGTTTTTACCCTGTCTTATTGTCTCTTCGTCTTTTTAAGTTTTACCCCAGTGTCCACGCTGGTCTGCCTGTGGGGATGTCATCCTTCAGTTTCCCCAGACCGGAGGGGCTGAGGTTTTCTGCGCCCCCCCGATCCATGTCGCTGTGGTTGCATCCCCTATGGCTGCGGTGTGGATGGCTCCCACAGATCGTCTTTCCTTTCTCAGAATCCCCGGTGCCTTGCCATGTCTCTATACTATTAGTCAAGAGGTGTTGTGTTTGTGTGTGCGTGGGGGTTTGTGCGTTCGTTTGGGTGTGTTTTCATTTATTTGTGGGAAGGTACTGAGTTTTTGTTATGTTTCCTGCTCTTTTAATTGTATATTTTCAGCTCTGTGAACCACGTTGGGTTGCATTTTGTTATGGTTGAAAAGTGCTTATATGCATGAAATTTGATTGATGATTGATTGATCGGAAAAAATAGGAGCACAACTTTTTTGTTTCCCCTTCCATCAGGAATAGTTCTTATCATAATCTTAATTATAGAGGTGAAACAATTAAACAATTAACAGCTAATTGATTATCAAATTCATCAATAAATATTTTGATAATCGATTAATCATTTAGAAACCTTGTCAAAATTAAATTGTCCAAATACTCTCAACAGTAAGTATTCTCTGTTTTCTGTTGTGCCCCATGAAGGCAGAATTAATTTTCTTTTTGTGGAATCAAAATAAGACATTTGCAAACATCTGCTTTTACTTTGGAAAACAATGATCAACGTTTTCGCCTATTTTCTGACATGTTATGGACCAAACCAGTAATCATAATCAATGTGCTTCATTTATGTTTTCTTAAATTTAAGCAATTTATGTTTATAATTTTCTGCACTGTAAATTTGAATTAATGTCCTGTTCTTGGATAAAGTGATGGAGATTAATGTTTTTTTTTTTCATTGAAAAATAATTGACAGATTAATCGATGATTAAAATAATCACTAGGTTGCTGCACTAAATTATCGATTTTGAACATTTATTTTGAACACGAAGGACAACATAAACAAACATAACATAAAATACAACCAAAAAACAAATAAAATATTTTAAAAAAGACAATATGAATATTCGAAACTGAAACACTGACTGCAGCCGATCTGAAAAGGAGCAGGAAGGAGAAAAACCTATTTAACGCAAAACGTCATTTTGTCTGTTTCTTAGCAGAAATTAAAGTCATAAGTTGCTTCTTTGAAAAATGGTCACTAAATATAACGGAAAAAGTTAAGCTAATTTGATAACACAGACTATGCTATTGTAATAAATTAAAGCTACGCAACACGAATAGACAAAATTTGTGAATAATAGATGCCTTCCCCTAAAAATGTCTACAGTATATATTAAGGTTAAAGGCAAAATATAATGCAAACTATGATCCTAAAACTTCCATCCATCCATTTCTTCCATCCATTTTCTGAGCCGCTTCTCCTCACTAGGGTCGCGGGCGTGCTGGAGCCTATCCCAGCTGTCATCGGGCAGGAGGCGGGGTACACCCTGAACTGGTTGCCAGCCAATCGCAGGGCACATACAAACAAACAACCATTCGCACTCACATTCACACTCACACCTACGGGCAATTTAGAGTCTCCAATGCATGCATGTTTTTGGGATGTGGGAGGAAACCGGAGTGCCCGGAGAAAACCCACGCAGGCACGGGGAGAACATGCAAACTCCACACAGGCGGGGCCGGGGATTGAACCCGGGTCCTCAGAACTGTGAGGCTGACGCTCTAACCAGTTGTCCACCGTGCCGCCATCCTAAAACTTTTTCATATAATTTCAAACTCATCTTCCAACATTACTCAAAAATAAATGACTTACAGGTGGTTTGATTCGGAGAAAATCTATCTTGCCAATTTGTAAAACTGTAAAATTCTGTTTTGAAAATATATTTTTTGCTTTTTAACTCACCATTGTTGTCTTTCTCACATAATTTAAGAGAACTTCTTCTTTAGCCAACAAAGCATTTGCTTAAAAATGAAATTGTCTGTATGAAAGGTCACCCAAAAAAAGAACAAAAATTTAAATACCCTAATTAGATCTAGCGGCCACCTTGGCAGGAGACGTCCTAATTTATGGCGCCATTTCACGTAAATGACAAAAGATCAAAGCTCACCAGATAAAACTGCTGAAAATGTCAAAAATGATGGTGTCGTCCCGCAGAGGACGACGACGCGTTTTCTTGTCTTCATCTGCATGCGCTGCCAACTTCATGTCAGGCATGACACGCAACAATATACAAGTGTGTGTGTGTGTGTGTGTGTGTGTGTGTGTGTGTGTGTGTGTGTGTGTGTGTGCGCGCGCGCGTTCATGGAATACATGAAAATGTAACAAAGCGTTCCCAAGATGTCAAAATCCCCCAACCCCCTCCCCCCACCTAAGGCAGATTGCACTAATTTAATCAATATCAATTTCAACTGTGACTGTCTGTGCTTGGATCTGCTTTCAATCCAATCCGTCTTAAATTAGGCCAAGATGACATCAATGAGGACAATATGGCTTAAATTAGGCCAATAGGAGCAGAAAACATTGCAAACAATGCACTTTATGATTGAGCTTTTGCACTTGCACAGCACAGTAATGACGATTCTAAATATTTTCACTTTAGATGAGTCGGGCAAACTTGATTTTTTAAAATCGACAGACCGAGCCAAGTCGTTCGTAGATGAGGGTAAAAAAATAACAAATGTTAAATGGTGCATGTAAAAAGTAGCTTATTTTAATAATATCTTAATAATGCACTTTAGTGCGGCACGGTGACCGACTAGTTAGCACTTGTGCCTCACAGTTCTGAGGACCGGGGTGTGGAGTTTGCATGTTCTCCCGGTACCTGAGTGGGTTTTCTCCGGGCACTCCGTTTTCCTCCCGCATCCCAAAAACATGTGTGGTTGATTGATTGAAGACTAAATTGCCCGTAGGTGTGAATGTGAGTGCAAATGCTTGTTTGTTTCTATGCGCCCTGGGATTCGCCCCACCTCTCGCCCAAAGATAGCTGGGATAGGCTCCAGCACGCCCGCGACCCTAGTGAGGATAAGCAGTAAAGAAATCGATGGATAGATAATGCACTTTAATTTTTAAATAGCATTATTTACACATAATTTAGTTGTAGCTAAAAAATAATTAATAACATAATTTTAAAAATGTTTCATGTATGTGTAAATCTTTAAGTGATATTTTTCATCTTATTATTTGCAATAAACCAATTATTACATTAGGCAAATCAAGGCAAGTAATATTCACCCCATTTAATGAGATCAATTAATCTGCATGCATTAAAAAGGAATGCATGTAAAAAATGTAAAATTCCTATTTATTGTTTAAAATTAAATACCAATTGTTAATTCGTAAAAGATGCATTATAATAAATAAAGCAATGTAAATATATATACAGTATCATTTTAAAAAACATGTTGTACTAATATTCACCCACTCAACCAATTATTTAAAGAGAGAAATGAATTAAAATAAATTAAAAAGGAAGTAATACATAAACTAATTAATTCTCATTTTAAATTGTCAAATTTATAATTAGATTTGAATTAATTAACCACTAAATAAGATCATTTGTTTAATATATACTGTATGCATTTGTTGTTATTTTAGCAATATTCAACCAATCATTCAATGAAATAAATGAGTTTAAAAAACAAATACATAAATTATAGTTCAACAATTTTAGGGGAAAAATGCCTCAATTAAGGCACCAAATATTACAGGTCTCTTAATGGCCTTACCGCCCATCCCTGCTTTAGAAAGTAAGCTTTATTATCTCAGTACAGGCACAGTGGCATCAGATAGTGTACCTAATGAAGTGTGCACACATTCTGCATATTAATACTAATTGTATGGACGTGAAATGACTGATGTTTACGTCCTCCCCCCCTCCCTCCAATCAAACATTTGACGGTCAGTGGAGTTGAAGTGTTCTCACTGGCGTGTGCGGCATTTGTGTGCTAAATGCTAATGAGCTACTTTGCTAGCTATTAACACGCTGACCCGCGCGCCCCGGTACATTCAGCGGCGGGGTCCTGGACTATAATGGGACCTTTAATACGCATGACATTTCCTGCTCTGTGTTCCCATTCACAAACATCGAGTGGCTGGGTTTGAGATTTGCCAAAGGGTTGGTTCAGAGATTTTCAGGAGGCCAGGATTCAAACCCGTGAGTGAAAGCAACCCCAAAATATCTCTGCAATCATCCGGCAGTTTTTTCAACCGTTTTTGTCGGCTTTAGTTTTCCACTACTTTTTTCGTCAAACCTTTGTTCCAGTAAGTATATTTATCTTACTAGTTTCCAGCTGTCAGTTGCGCTGTACTGTAAACCGTACGTGTGGCACAAATGAAGCGAATTTATGTTCGGCTTGTCCACAACTCTGGCGACCAAACTTGCGTGAGTAACGCAAGAAGAAAGTTTGTTTTGCGTCCGGTGTCAACGCACCATTAGAGTTGACAGTTTAGGGTTAGGGGTACAGTGTTAAGGTTCGGGTTTGGATAGGGTTAAGATTAGGGCTATGGGTATGTGGTTAAGGAGTTGGTTTAGGGCGGGCATCTTCAAATGGCAGACCGCAGTCGGGGTCTGGACCGAGTCAAGGTCTCTTACGGACCCACGGTCAATTACTGTTAAATCAAAGATGTGCGCCATCATGCTGCGTTTATTTTTTTCTCATACAGGCTGCTGTCACAAATTGTGCACGAGCTACACACAGTATTACGGTATCCCCTGTTCTGATCACGTGGCCATAATGAGCCAATCATACCGTCTGTTTATTGGAAGAGATTTGCAGAATCTGCGGGAGAAGACGCGGGCAGCATGGCCCGTTTGGCAAAGTAGACTCCGAAAAGGGATTTTTTTAAGAAATAATGGATGGACCAGTACTTTTTTAATCTTGGGGAAGCCGGCTCAAAACCGTTCTTTCTTATATGTTTGCGAGACTGCGGCTTCAATAGAAAGAGGGAACGTTAAGCAGCACTTCCAAATAAAACAAGAATCTTTTCCACCAGCCACACACTGGCTATAACTTGTAAGATGACCAAAGTACAGCAGAGCCTGCTTGACAACTCAACAAAGAGCAAATGAAGGTTCGCTATCGACAGCGTGGATTTTGGGGCAACCTAAGCGAGCATTTAGCAACGTGTAAAGCAATGTGTCAATGTTGCTGCCGAGACGTTGCTCAAAGGTGAACGAAATGATTTTTTACTTGAAATGGGCATCTTCCTGGTCGGATTTTCTTGAAAGTTAGGCTTTATTTGCCTTTTCAGTGTTACAGTGGAACCTCGGCTTACGAACTTCATTCTTTCCGTGGCCCGTTTGGAACCGTAAACTTTCTTAAAGCGAAGTAATGTCTTTCATTGAAATGAATAGAAATGCAATTTATCTGCTCCTGCCCCAAAATGTACTTTTAAAAAAAAAAAAAAATCAGTGTGGTTAAAAATATAGTGCAGTATAGAAATAAGAACTATAATAAAGAAATAAAACACGAAATAAAAATGATAAGTTTGTTGTTGCTCCTTAACTTTAGCGAAGGAGGGAAAGGAGAGGAGGACTACAGCTCCTCATTGAAGAAGAATCTTCTTCCATAATAATAAATGGGAACTCTTTCAATAGTTTAGATGTGTGTTTAAAGAGAGACTTTGTAGTTCTGTGTTTTGGAGAACACATTTATTCTTGTTCATGCATCTCTAACCTTTAGTAGGATCAAAATATTGATTTATGGTATAGCCAGATATTATTTTTTTTCAAGGAAAACAAAAATTCGTATTTGCAAAACCACAAATGTTGTGGAAAGGAATAGTAACTGTGCCATTTCGATGTTGCTTGACTTGGTGGTGGAACGGTATGCGGCTGTTTAGCACAGTCGCCTCACAGTTCTGAGGTCGTGGGTTCAAATCTGGGTCTTCCTGTCTGGAGTTTACATATTTTACCCATGCCTGAGTGGCTTTTCTACAGGTACTCGGGTTTTCTCCCGCAGTCCCCAAACATGCATGGTAGGTTAATTGACACAACAAAATTGTCTGTAGGTGTGGATGTGAATGGGAATGGTTGTTTTTCTGCATGTGCCCTGCGATTGGCTGGAAACAAGCTGAGGCTGTAACCAACCTCTCTCCCAAAGTCAGCTGGGATAGACTCCGGCAAACTTGTTACCCCAGTGAGAATAAGCGGTACAGAAAATGGTTAGATAGATGAGTCAGATACCAAAATGCAAACATTGAGGTCCAGACCTATGTCTGGGGAAATCCTTTGCAAGGGGATCCCTCCGAATTATAATTGAAGATCCCTTGAAATTAGGGGGTTAGGATAGGGTTAGAGTTACAGATACTATTTTGAAATGTATTCGAGTTGGACAACAACAGTAAAGGGATTTAACCCTGGACTACAGGGGAAGTGATGGAACACAGATTTTTATGGGTGTGGTAGTGGGGGTGGGCGTATGCATCTTGCCTTTAGCACTCGCATCTATCTCCACCCTGCTTGCTCCCACTTCAGTCCGCCATGTTGGAGCTTAAACGCTAATGAAGGCAACCAGAAGCATCCACACGTCAGCTCCATGGCATTTACTCGCATTCCCACAATGCCTCTACAACCTCCAGGATAACCAGGCGACCGATCACCGACTGCTGCTGTTAGAAACACATGCGATCCGGGGCCTCAGCTGCGGAGCGCCACGCTGATGATAAAATCCATGAAGAAGAAATGTGCTTCTGATGCCGACGTCGATATCCTTATTTATGGACGGACCGCCACGTTGTTCTTGCAAGATCCGATTGGACAAGGACGCATGGAGGAGGTGGGAATAAATGTATGGAGCCATTAGCGCACTTTGATAGTGTCGGCGGCTAACGTCGCTCAACTCATTTCTCACTCACAGGCTCTCCTTACATTATTGCCGCCATAAACATAATGTGGCGTAGCGTATAGCATATTATAGCATATTAGAGCATATTAGAGCATATTATAGCATATTACGCCAAATGAGCTGGCTTAGCCCCGGGACATAATCTCTGAAACGAGACGTCATTCCTCGACTGCAAACTTTCAGGTATTAGACGTTGATGTCAGGGCAAGATCGCTAATGATTTTGAGGGCCTTACAAACTCAGATTGCTGACATCGAAGGTCAATATGGTACAGTGAACCCCGCATATGTACGGCTTGGAATTTTTTTTAACCTATAAGTAAACCTAACCCCTAATCCTAAATAGAAGTGAGTGAGATGAGGACTTTGATTCAGACAAAAATAGTGCTTTGACGCCATATTGTAGAATCTTAGCGCCGGGGAACTATGTTGAACTGAGTTGAGGAGTATTATTGAGAAAAAGATAGTGGTTTGACATGATTTTGTTGCATCTTTGTGGCAAGGAACTATGTCGAAGTGAGTTGAGAGTGCTATTAAGACAACAATTATGTTATGTTGACGTGAATTGATTAGTTGAATTTACACAAAAAATATTTTTGGACGCCATCTAGTGGCATTCATAGCCAATTATAAACTATTTTTGGGGGGGCTCACATAAATTTCCAATGTATTTTTAAAAAAAAAAATTATTCCGATTTTAAATGTGTTTTTCCTCTTTGCTTATTGAAAAAAAGCAAATGACAAAGACAAGATTCAGTTTTCCTTTTTTAAAAAGACATTATAAGTGTATTCTAACATGCAAAAATGTATAAGCATAAAACAATAACAAACTAAAGGCATTTGTTTGAGTAAGTTTATGCCTCAAAGTTCCCATCACAAACACTGTAGTCACATTGAAACGTATTAAGACGCACATTTTGAACACATTGTAAATGTATTTAACTGAAAAAAAGAGATGCGGTTTTAAAAGTCCTTGTAAAGTGAAAATAGGTATTGTAAATTTGACACAAAACAGAGAAGGTTGTCATTATTGACCCACCCATATTTGAAAGATTGAAACAATCACCAAGTATATAAAATGAGGCTTAAAACTCATGGAAAATCAAGTCATTCTCTCTGCTCTCAAATGCTGTTGGCCTGTCCACTGAATGCTCTGAAACCACAAACCACTCAACTGTCAAATGTCAATCAAATACCACTTGTTGGAGCACCTTTCTTATGTCTATACATAACTACATATGAGCTGCAAAAATGCATCCGCTTAAAACCTCCTATAGCTGAAATATATCCCACCGGGTTGTCACAGGGCTTTTCCACGTCGTGACAACGAGGCGCTCAATAGCAGCCAACAAGTGTGTAAAGCCCCTGTTCACATGGTAGCTGTCAAGTTGGACTTTTTAAGAATGAACTCCAAACTCCTCACCCTTCCGCCTTTCTCTGTGTGACATGCGCGCTCACTCACGCCCAGCAACGAGGGCCCAGCAAAGTGGTCACCCCAGCAGGCGTAGGCATAGCTAGTTAGCTAACTGCCCTTCGCAATGTCGTCAGTGAACCGCTGAATGCGAATGATGCAGCCCAATTTCTTATACAGTGGGGTAGGGATGACTCACTGGGTGCTGTTTTAGCCACGCTCCCCAAAAACAGTTTAGCGCTCTATCGGTTTAAGTGCAAGTTAGTTCTCAATTTCTGCACGCTTTCAGCAATTATCTTTAAGCAAGTATATTGCACAGTATTTAGAAACAAATCTCTGAATTTACTTTTTCTTCTTTCAGTTGATTTTGACTTTAAATGACTCAAAAAGTCTATGACGTAGCGGGAAAAATATTCTCAAGAAAAGGTTTCTTGTTTGTCATTTGAGCCCTATTTGTTTAGATATTGTTCAAGTTCAATAGACCTTGCGGCGCTCGTGATGCTACGCTTACAGCGGACCATATTGCTGTTGTACCAAAACAAAAGAACACATCCATTTGCATCTTGTGAAGTCGGCGTTGGCGGCGACGGAGCAATTAGCGTGACTCATTAGCTCTCAGGGAGCATTAGTAAACAACGTGGATGGACTTTGGGTGTGCGTGTTTCTTCTTTTTTTTTTTGCATTATTGATTGGGAATTAATGGCGGAAGCGGGCGTCAGTAAAAGGTTGAGGGATGCGATGGGCTCCATTTAAACGTCACGGAGATGGACGTTTAGCCACTTAGACCGTGCACAGGCTGCCAGAAACCTTTAGATTTTTGTGTTTTTATACTTTATACTGCTCATCAATCTGAATACAGCAACAACAACAAAATTATGATTAATGTCATCGCTGTCCAAAAATTCTCAAAATTGTGTGTGTGTTTTTTTTTTAACAAAAGCTTCTTTTTACTGGGCAGCCACAAAATGTATTGATCTCAAGTTGAACGTCAGTGGCTTTTTTACATGGTGTCCACCATTCACTCCATAAACTGAGTCAGGTTTTTTCACCATTGCAACACACACTTTCTACTACCTACTGGGACACATCCTCTGTTTATACCACACATATACAACCCCAATTCCAATGAAGTTGGGACGTTGTGTTAAACATAAATAAAAACAGAATACAATGATTTGCAAATCATCTTCAACCTATATTTAATGGAATACACTACAAAGACAAGATATTTAATGTTCAAACTGATAAACTTAATTGTTTTTAGCAAATAATCATTAACTTAGAATTTTATGGCTGCAACATGTTCCAAAAAAGCTGGGACAGGTGGCAAAAAAGACTGAGGAAGTTGAGGAATGTTCATCAAACACCTGTTTGGAACATCCCACAGGTGAACGGGCTAATTGGGAACAGGTGGGTGCCATGATTGGGTATAAAAGGAGCTTCCCTGAATTGCTCAGTCATTCACAACCAAAAATGGGGCGAGGTTCACCTCTTTGTGATCAAGTACGTGAGAAACGAGTCGAACAGTTTAAGGACAATGTTCCTCAACGTACAATTGCAAGGGATTTAGGGATTCCATCATCTACGGTCAATAATATCATCAAAAGGTTCAGAGAATCTGGAGAAATCACTGCATGTAAGCGACAAGGCTGAAGACCAACATTGAGTGCCCGTGACCTTCGATCCCTTCGGTGGCACTGCATCAAAAACCGACATCAATGTGTAAAGGATATCACCACGTGGGCTCAGGAACACTTCAGAAAACCAATGTTAGTAAATACAGTTTGGCGCTACATGCGTAAGTGCAACTTGAAACTCTACTATACAAAGCAAAAGCCATTTATCAACAACACCCAGAAAGGTCGCCGGCTTCTCTGGGCCCGAGCTCATCTAAGATGAACTGATGCAAAATGGAAAAGTGTTCTGTGGTCTGACGAGTCCACATTTCAAATTGTTTTTGGAAATTGTGGACCTCGTGTGGAAAAGAACCATTCGGACTGTTATGGACGCAAAGTTCAAAAGCCAGCATCTGTGACGGTATGGGGCTGTGTTAGTGCCAATGGCATGGGGAATTTACACATCCGGGAAGACACCATTAATGCTGAAAGGTACATACAGGTTTTGGAGAAACATATGCTGCCATCCAAGCAACGTCTTTTTCATGGACGCCCCTGCTTATTTCAGCAAGACAATGCCAAACCACATTCTCCACGTGTTACAACAGCATGGCTTCGTAGTAAAAGAGTGCAGGTACTAGACTGGCCTGCCTGCAGTCCGGACCTGTCTCCCATTGAAAATGTGTGGCGCATTATGAAGTGTAAAATATGACAACGGAGACCCCGGACTGTTGAACAGCTGAAGCTGTAAATCTGCAAGAATGGGAAAGCTTTTTTGTAATGTGTTGCACCCATAAAATTCTAAGTTAATGATTATTTGCTAAAAAAAAATTAAGTTTATCAGTTTGAACATTAAATATCTTGTCTTTGTAGTGTATTCAACTAAATATAGGTCGAACATGATTTGCAAATCATTGTATTCTGTTTTTATTTATGTTTTACACAACGGCCCAGCTTCATTGGAATTGGCGTTGTACGTACACTCTTCGAGTGAGACATGCCAACAGTAAACTTGTCCAACTTCTAACTGTTGGCATCTCTCGACATGACAAGCTGAGGTTCACCACCTCATCTTTGTCTTCTACTCAAAAGCTGTGCTGCTCTCAAATCCAAAGAGATGCAATGTCACCATCGTGAGGCGTCTGTGTGACATTACAGTGGTTTTCACAGACAAGCTGGTCGAGACCCACATCCACACTTCCCATTGTAAAACATGTACTTTATGAAAATATATCGGTGGCAGTAAATGATTGGATTTCAATTGACAAATATAAATGTCCATGGCAGTGAGTTGTATAGGAATCAAAAAGTTCAAAAAGTATTTTTGAGGGGGAAAAAAAACGTGTAATATTATGAGAATATAGTCATATTTTCAAGATGGGCTGTGAATTTCAAAATAAGACTAAGAATTTGGTTGAGATAAAAAAGACACCTTTATTCTCTTAAAAAAATACTTATTCTTAAAAATATAAAATATATGGATTTGTGCAAATATACAACCTTTGTTCTAAAAAAAACAACTATTCATGCATTAATTGTGGGAATATGTTGTCCACAGACACACTTCAAGTTCACATAAACACAATGATTGTCATTGTGTGTGTGTGTGTGTGTGTGTGTGTGTGTGTGTGTGTGTCTGCGTAAGTGCGTCCAGACAGGTTCTGTCGCACGCTTTGCAGTGCTGTCGGAACCTGGGATTGCTCGACAAGTCTGAACGTTGTTGGCGGTGAGTGTGTGTGTGGGTGTGTGTGTGTGCCACTTCACGATAAGTGTGTGTTTTGACTGAAGAACAAAGGCAGCATTGAGCCACACTGCAAAAAAAAAAAAAAAAAAAACACAACAAGCCGACACTTGCATATAGGCTATGTGACTCAACAGCATATGACACTACACACACACACACACACCTACACACACACACAAACACAAACTCATGGGAGTGGCAGTATGGAGACACTGGATTAAGTTCACAATATGCTCATTTAGGTGAGGTGTACTTAATGAGGTATCCGATGAGTGTGAATATGTTTGTCATATGTACACAAGTCATGCACACCCTAGTGTATGAATACATGCAAAAATTTGTATGAAAGTGTAAAATGAATAATTGATGTATGTATATGCAGCCTGGGCCAATATAAAAGGCCTCATGCAAACACACATTTACACATACACGTACACTATCACACGGATAAAAACAATGAAAGGTGCAAAATTAAAACAACACATGCCGGAATACACACACAGTCACAAACACGGAGTCACACTTACTTACACTCACCCACACACACACACTCTCTCTCTCTCACATACGCATATTCTTACACACACACACTTACTCTCTCAAAAGTATAAACACAATGAAAGGTGCATAATTAATAACATAACAGATGCAGCATTACCTGTCATGAAACACACACACACACACACACTGTGGGCTTGTTTGACACGTGCACTGCTGACATTTGTGCTGCATACCTGTCATTTACGCCAGTATAATTACACAGCTGGGTGCCCATCAACACAATAACTGCAGACTGAAGTACAATAAAGTGGGGTATTGGCTCGTGTGTGTGTGTGTGTGTGTGTATGTGTGTGCATAGGTGTGTGTGTGAGTGTGGGTGTGTATGTGTGTGCGCGCGTATATGTGAATGTGTAGATTTTTCTGAGTCCAGTTTATTTCTGCTGTGCAAGGTAGCAATTGCGTACATCATACAACACGTGACATATAACTCACATGCGTCTGTGCATGACTCAGAGTTTTTTGACTTTGAAAATTATTTCTAGTCGTTCTGTTTATTTCTATTGTGCAAGGAGTTTGTTATGACTGACAACTGGCAAGAGCAGCATGCGCAAAGATCGCAATAAACCTAAACTGCACGTGATCGAGAGTGATGTAGATTTTTTTTTATATTCTATTGATTATTTCTAATCTTTCTGATTACTTCTAGTGTGCAAGGTGACAGTTATCATGATAAAAAAACGGGTGAGAAACAGCTGCACTGATTAAAGGACACGTAACATTGCACAGGTGTGTGATGGACCACGCTGTGGATTTAATTTTTTTACTCCGTGGATTATTTTGAGTTGTTCCATTTATTTCTATTGTGTAAAGTGAGAATTATCATGAACAAGTGATAAGGAGTGGTTGCATTAATCATGACATCAACATTATGTGTGAGTATGTGTGTGACCAGACATGCTGTAGATTTATTTTTAATTTTTTAACTGGATTATTTTTATACATTCTTCTTGTTTCTACTGGCAAGAGGAGAAAACACATTCATGCCTACACTTGCACATACTTACTGTATATAACCATATGTACACATATACATATACACATTCTGGTCTATTCATTTCAGCACACACATTCTTGTACATATGTGTCACTGCAAAAACGATGCAGTCACACCTTTGTTATTATTGCACACACACACACACACACACACACACACACACACACATTTTATCAGATTCTTCAATTAATAATTTTTGTGGATAAAGCAGATGTTTCTATAAGTCCCTATGCATGTGTGGTTGTTTTTTTCACTTAAAACTTTAAATGGTGGCAGTTGTGTGAGGACTCCCATTTAACATGAGTTTGAATGTGATCTGTTACTGTCACGTACGTGGTTAGGGCGAGGGCGAGTAACGCAAGGTAAGAACATGGTGGACCCAATTGCAGGGAAGCAGGGAGGCAAGGCAGGAGTGCGGGAGTCTCAAAATAATATTTAATCTTCAAAAAGGGAAAACTAAGCAAAGTCCCACAACAGATACCAATCAAATCAAAGTAACAAAGAAACACTCGAATATCTAAAACTAGAAACAAACTATGACCTGTGAGTAAGACGTGGAATAGAAAGGGAGAATGACACCTGACAATGACATACCACAATGATAAAGACAACTGACGACTATGACATGGCAAAGACGTGACAACGACAATGAACCGACAAGAACTGAAAGAAACCAGGGAACTAAATACAAACAGATAGACGAGACAACGAGGAACACCTGGACAAGACATGAGTGGCTGGAGAGAGCTGATTGGTCGACACAAAGCAGACGAGAACAGGTGGACACAACAACTTAATGAGCACACGACAAACATGGAACACAGGAAAACATGGAACAAAACTAAACACAACCCAAACCAAAACACAGACCATGACAGTTACTCCTGAACACACTGACATGCTAGTTAAAAGGGGGAGTGTGTCCTTGTGTAACTAGATTTATTTTTATTTATTTTATTTAAACTTTATTTAACCAAGTGAAAGACCAGTTAAAACAAAACATCTCTTTTGCAATGGAGACCTGGCCAAGAAGGGAGCATCAACTCCAAATCAATCACATTCAAGTTTATTTCAGTTGATTATTTTCACATGCCTTTCCAAAAAGATATAAAAATAAATCAGTTGAGTTGAACAAATTCTAGGTCACAATAATGGTGGAAAAAGTTTTGAAATGATTTATCTTGGTCAAATTATTTTACAGGCAGCACCCTGTGAAGGCACAATTAATGCTAAAAGGTACATACTGGTTTTGGAGAAACATATGCTGCCATCCAAGCAACGTCGTTCTCATGGACGTCCCTGCTTATTTCAGCAAGAAAGTGCCAAACCACATTCTGCACGTGTTACAACAGCGTGGCTTTGTCGTAAAGGAGTGCGGGTACTAGACTGGCCTGCCTGCAGTCCAGACCTGTCTCCCATTGAAAATGTGTGGCGCATTATGAAGCCTAAAATACGACAACGGAGACCCCGGACCGTTGAACAGCTGAAGCTGTACATCAAGCAAGAATGGGAAAGAATTCCACCTACAAAGCTTCAACAATTAGTGTCCTCAGTTCCCAAACATTTATTGAATGTTGTTAAAAGAAAAGGTGATGTAATACAGTGGTAAACATGACCCTGTCCCAGCTTTTTTGGAACCTGTTGCAGCCATAACATTCTAAGTTTATGATTATTTGCTAAAACAATAAAGTTTATCAGTTTGAATATTAAATATCTTGTCTTTGTAGTGTATTCAATTAATTATAGGTTGAACATGATTTGCAAATCAGGAAGACGTTTGGGATGACCAGAACCCTTCCGAGAGCTGGCCGTCTGACCAAATTGAGCAATCTGGGGTTAAGAATCTTGGTGAGAGAGGTAAAGAACAACCCAAAGATCACTGTGGTTGAGCTCCAGAGATGCAGTCGGGAGATTGGAGAAAGTTCTAGAAAGTCAACCATCACTGCAGCCCTCCACAAGTCAAGGCTTTATGGCAGGGTGGCCCTACGGAAGCCTCTCCTCAGTGCAAGACACATGAAAGCCCGCAAGGAGTTTGCTAAAAAAACACCTGAAGGACTCCAAGATGGTGAGAAATAAGATTCTCTGGTCTGATGAAACCAAGATAAAACTTTTTGGCCTTAATTCTAAGCAGTATGTGTGGAGAAAACCAGGCACTGCTCATCACCTGTCCAATACAGTCCCAACAGTGAAGCATGGTGGTGGCACCATCATGCTGTGGGTGTGTTTTTCAGCTGCAGGGACAGGACGACTGGTGGCAATCGAAGGATAGATGAAAGCGGCCAAGTACAGGGATATCCTAGAGGAAAACCTTCTCCAGAGAGCTCAGGACCTCAGACTGTGTCGAAGGTTAACCTTCCAACAAGACAATGGCCATAAGCACACAGCTAAAATAATGAAGGTGTGGCTTCAGATTAACTCTGTGACTGTTCTAGAATGGCCCAGCCAAAGCCCTGACTTAAACGCAATTGAGAATCTCTGGAGAGACCTGAAAATGGCTGTCCACCACCATTCACCATCCAACCTGACAGAACTGGAGAGGATCTGCAAGGAGGAATGGCAGAGGATCCCCAAATCCAGGTGTGATAAATTTGTTGTATCAATCCCAAAAAGACTCATGGCTGTATTAGGTCAAAAGGGTGCTTCTCCTAAATACTTAGCAAGGGGTCTGAATACTTATGGCTGTGTGATATTTCAGTTTTTCTTTTTTTAATAAATCTGCAAAATAAAAATATTTTGCAGATTTCTGTCAATATGGGGTGCTGTCTGTAAATTGAAATAAACTTAAATGATTTTAGCAAATGGGCGGCACGGTGACCGACTGGTTAGAGCGTCTGCCTCACAGTTCTGAGTTTGCATGTTCTTCCCGTGCCTGCGTGGGTTTTCTCCGGACACTCCGGTTTCCTCCCACATCCCAATTGACAACTCTAAATTTCCCGTAGGTGTGAATGTGAGTGAAAATGGTTGTTTGTTTATATGTTTACTGTGATTGGCTGGAAACCAGTTCAGGGTGTACCCCGCCTCCTGCCCGATGATAGCTGGGATAGGCTCCAGCACGCCCGCGACTCTCGTGAGGAGAAACGGCTCAGAAAATGGATGGATGGATGGATTTTAGCAAATAGCTGCAATATAACAAATAGTGAAAAATTCATGGGGGTCTGAATACTTTCCGTACCCGCTGTATAAGGATTTACTTTTCTCATTTTGTTTACAATTATTGCTTTGTCTTTTGTCTTATTTTCTCACTCTCCTCTAGAAATGTTGTTCTGTTCAACTGATCGACTCTGATTCAATACCACAAGAAACCACAGCGGCAGTTTAAAAACTCCACTGTGACACAGTAAAACTCTTCGGGCACAAAAGGAAAACAGATCCTCCATTCTACTTGACCTAACAGCCAAACAGAAAAAAAAAAAAGACAATTTCAATGGGGCGCGTGTGTGTGAGTGTTTTAATAAAGATTCTGAAGACCTTGCTCAGATTACATCTACATGGCAACACATAGAAGCTGAAATCTAATTGGACAAAAAAAAAAAATCTACTTTATAAGGTACTGTGCATGACTGGAAGCTGGGTAGCCAAGGCTGCACGCTATGATATTAAGACGAAAGACTGTTGGAAATTAATTAATTTATATTACCGTAATTTATCATGTATAATGCACATTTTTCCCCAAAAAAATTGTCAAGCCGATAGTACGCATTATACATAGGTATAGGGGAAAATGAAAAAGACTTTCCCATTTTATAAATGTATGCCGCCATCTCGAGGTTAGTTGTACACTTTAATTCCAATATGCCACTGCCCCCTAGAGGTTATATAAAAAAGGTGTAGCCAACACTTTCATTCCAATATGACAGGGGTACGTATGACTCCATATATGTACAATTGTGCTCATAAGTTTACATACCCAGGCAGAATTTGTGAAATATTTTATTTTATTTTTATTTTTAAATACGACTGATGACTTCAACAACAACCATCATTAATTTCTTTATGGTTATGCTGTGTTTAATAAGAATGCTTTTCTGAAATGCTTGACAGTTTAATTTGAATCCAATCAAAATAAAATTAAATGTGTTTCGCCTGGCCCTTCATGTTTTCTTTAAAGAACTGTACCCATCTTACAAATTCTGCCTGGGTAATCAAACATCTGAGCACAACTGTGTGTTTTTTCATTTACTAAATAAAAGTAGGGCTGTGAATTTCAAAATAAGAGCAAGTAAATAAAGAAACTTTTATGTGTTCTAATAAAGTGCTTAACTTCAGAATAATCCATCCATTTATCCATTTTCTACCGGTATCCGAGGTCGGGTCGCGGGAGCAGTAGCTTTAGCAGGTACTTTGAAAAAACTAACAAAATACAGATGATACTTCATGTTTTGATCTAAAATGGCCACTTCAAACCAAAATGGCACAGCTTCTGTGCCTTTCACATTGTAGGGTGCTGAGATTTTTTTTGGTTGATCTACTCATGATTGATTTGCCAAATTTCATGTTGGCAAGTAAAACTGGTTTCGGCGGCTGAATTTTCAATAACATAATGAGCGGAGTTACTCATTTGTGTTCTATTGTGAGTCAAAGCTATTTTTCGAGAACTCCAGGGGGTGCTGGAGAAACAATTTTTGGGGACTCACGTACCAACAACCCCCTACCAAAAGTAAATTTCCACCACAATGTTTTGGACTACAGCAAAGGCAATTTATTGACTAAGAATAATGACAACAGCAAAGCGTCACAAATGTTTATTGCATCTAAAGCGAAATAAACAATAACGATTAAAATATAGCCTCGTTATATGAATCCAAATCAAGTCCCTCACAAAGCAGTCACTTTTTAATAAATGCAGGAAAAACAAAAATGAACGCATTTGATTTGCATTCATCTTATCAGCGACGTGACTTTTGTTCCAAAAACAACAACAGCGGCTGCAACATGTTTCTCTTTGTGTGCACAATAATGCTCGCTAAAGTCTGTTTTTCTTTTCACATTCTGCTCTCGTCAGGAGCAGCGAGCGAGCTGTCGGGAGGATGTCGCACGGCCCGCTGCCCCCCGACACACACACACACAGGCGCGCGCACACACATACACACACGCACACACACACACATACACACAGACAAACACACACACGCACGCAGTCCCGGATTTCATTTTTCATTTTCATCCACTTTGGGAGGCTTTCTTTGCAGCCGAACTGAAGAAATGCGGACGCACTCGGGAAGCCGCCGGTTTGATACCTGAAAAGGAGAGAAAAAAGTGTCAAAGTTGTGTCATGAGCGCAGAGGAGAACACCGACGGCCAGATGAAATAAAAAAGCGGTGCTCGACTCAATCCCGTTGACTCGCTTTGATTTGCTGTGCCATCTGGATCAGATCCGGCTCAAACTGGATTTGACATTATAGCTTCCGAACGTAAATTGTATGTTTCGTGTTTAGAGCTGTACAAAAACATTAAAAGCAACATAGGAAAGTTGTAAATGGTAACTACAACATTAAAATTTAGGTTTCAGGAATGATGTCCTGAATATTGTTACAAAGAGTTGGGTTTAAAATTGGGGGTTAGTGTTTGGGGGATTAGGGTGAGGATTTAGGGTTATCTTTTCTTTTCGACTGATTTTGTGTGCTATCTTACTCGAGTGAAGTCGGGTGAAAAGTTCACAGCAGTTTCTTCTTTTTCGTTGGATCAACTCTAAATGAGTTGACATCCTAATGGAAAAACTTTGCCTCCCATCAAACATCCCGACCAGCGTCCCCGCACATCAAGGCCCCCGCCCGTCCCTCCATCATCAGGACGGGAGGAGTAGCTTTTGTATTAGCTCATCCTGCGGGCTAATCTGCCAATTAAGCTCCTAAATGTGCTCGTTAACGACGATGCCATGATGCATCGCGACCGCCATGACACCCCTGAGGATAGTTGGCGTAAACAATTTACCCCGAAGAGAACAGCATTAAATAAACTTGTATTGTGTGTCAGTTCTGTGTAGGCCACAGGGGGGTAACGTTGAGCACTAGTCATCGTGCACCACCTTCAACTTCAGAGGCCATGAAAGCTGTACAAATGTGTTTGTTCATGGCCGATACAATACTGTTTATTAGTGGTTAAGGAAGCCAATAACCGATATTTGGCACCAATATATAGTTGCTGTAAAAGGGCAAATATTGGCGTCAAAATTTGGTTTAAATGCTTTGAAGCATATGTTTGGTTTCCGGTTTCCTCCCACATCCCAAAAACATGCATTAATTGGAGACTCTAAATTGCCCGTAGGTGTGACTGTGAGTGCGAATGGTTGTTTGTTTGTATGTGCCCTGCGATTGGCTGGCAACCAGTTCAGGGTGTACCCCGCCTCCTGCCCGATGACAGCTGGGATAGGCTCCAGCACGCCCACGACCCGAGTGAGGAGAAGTGGCTCAGCAAATGGATGGATGGATGGATGGAAACCCAAGTGAAGATGTAGATTGCTGCGCTATTTTAAATAGTTAGCCTCTGAATGGCTAGCTGCCCTACATTCTGAGATGTTTATTAGCCCTCCTCATCCATCTTTGTGACACCAGTGAGAAATAAACAGACGATGTCAGACGTTTGACAAGAAGCACACGCGAGCTTGATCCAATCAGTGTCAGGACAAATGTCATTTTACAGATGCATGGTTTAAAACAAGATATCTGTTTATTTTCCTCACATCTGTGCTCAGCGAATGGGATTTAAGGTTCCCGCCTCGGGCCGCCCGGGGTCAACCGGCAGTCAGGGCTCTCTGAAGTTCCCTTAGTTCTCTGACAGCAGTTTACCTGCAAAGAGCAAGTCTTCTACCCTCTAATCATTCTCTTTGACATTGTAAACACGCATTTTTTCGTGGTTGTGTCACAAGCAGCTGTCAGTGCCATCTGTCATACATGTCAGATGTCAAACATGCACGGCACGTGTCATACATGAAGCGGCGTGCCGTGGATGTGGTACCAGGGCTTCCACGGGGACTTACTCGACCTAATCCACTACTGTCACGTCACAATTTTACAAATTGGGAGTACTATACAAAAGTGCAATATAACATTTACATATATCGTGTGGAGCCCTTCAGAATCAATATTTATCTAATAATATGACCCAAAAAACATACATTTGCTTACAACTTATTAATAAAAACTTGTTTGATACCCTAATTTGAAACCTTAACCCTGGCTTTAAACACAAATTTCAAATTGTAACCTTGACTCTTAAAGAGAGTCCCTGCCTGGTTTAGGGAGGTTGCACCTCGCACGCTCAGGGACGGGTAGTGGGTGCTGGTGTGGGGGGGGGGGTTGTGGTTGGCTCTGCAGTTCTGGGTCGGATGGTTTTCTATTCTGCTTGACCTAACAGCCGAACAGAACAAAACAAAAAAAAAAAAAAAAAAAAAAAAAATGACAAATACATTTAATTTTACAACTACTGACCTCTACAACTGAAATACAGTGGTATATAAGAATACTTTTAAAAAACTATTTTGTTTATACCATAATTTGATAAACCTTCGCCACCATGTTTTAGCCTGCCCTAAGCATTCTGGGTATGATAACGTAAACTGGCTGTTGTAAAATTGTTACGTTGCGGCTCTTTGCGGAGCTAAGCTAGCCACTTGCGAACAAATGTTATCATCAGCGAAAAGAGTTAAAAATGCCATACTGCGCCACTTTTGGATGCAATTTCCAATCAGGACGGAATGCAGAAAAGGAGGTAAGCATACATAGCTTTCCTAGAGAGAAAGTTGAGGAAACCGGTGGGAGGATGCAGTCGGAAGAGTTGAGCTGCCGAAAGACCCGCGGCTGTTTTCTCGTCACTTCAGCCCAGATTCTTTTTTTTTTTTAATTATTCTTTCCTCACAAGGAGCCTAAACGGCCGATCGACAAGCATAAACCGAGCAAAAAGACATGACAGACAGGATGCGTTGGCTGGAGCCTTTCCCAGCTATCTTTGGGCAGGAGGCGGGGTACACCCTGAACTGGTAGCCAGCCAATTGCAGGGCACATATAAACAAACAAACATTCGCACTCACATTCACACCAATTTAGAGTCTTCAATCAACCGACCACGCATGTTTTTGGGATGTGGGAGGAAACCGGAGTGCCCGGAGAAAACCCACGCAGGCAGGGGGAGAACATGCAAACTCCACACAGGCGGGGCTGGGATTTGAACCCCGGTCCCCAGAACTGTGAGGCAGATGTGCTAAGCAGTTGTCCACCGTGCCGGCTAAAACACAAATCCTAGCTTGAAACTCTGATTTCAAGAGTCAAATGGTTGGAGACCTGTATTCACACCAACTATCTTTTCTTTGTAATTCTACATCAAAGTACATCCTTTAACCAGTTATATGTTTATTGGGGTTTCCTGCTTCACCCTGACAGAAACCTGTCTGGGGTTTACAACAGGCGTCCCGGTCTTCAAAGAGGACTGTTTTGCATTTTACAAGATGAGGGAACCAGGTGTGAGCGTAGCTCGAAGGTGAGGCACCAGCAGGCGGGTGCGATTCCAAATATGGTCATGAGGAACGGCCATCTTCCGGGTGCACCCAGGGAGGGGCTAATTCCACGCACAGGGAAGGAAAACCTTGATAAACTTAGATCCAGGTGTTTTCGGGGGCTTTTTCTTCGTTCTGGCAATGTAAGCAGCTGTTATGACACTAAGGCTTGTTCAATGATTCGAATTAGCCCAAACGCCAAGTGTCTCGAAGTCTTCATTCATCCCATTCCCGACGGACATCGGAGTTCTCCCGGGTGACCTCCGACTCGGAACCACAGGCGAAAAAATCCACCACACCATCTATCTAGCACACTACTGGCACCAGTCAACACATTACCATCTCGGTCCTTAATCACCCTAACCTGCTGCACATCCTTCCCATCTCTATCCCTCTGTCTGGCCAGCCTGTATAGATCCTTTTCTCCTTCTTTCGTGTCCAACTTGGCATACATGTCATCATATGCCTCTTGTTTGGCCTTTGCCACCTCTACCTTTGCCCTGTGTCGCATCTCAATGTATTCCTTTTGCCTCTCCTCGGTCCTCTCAGTGTCCCACTTCTTCTTAGCCTGTACTGTGAGGTTCCACCACCAAGTCTCCTTATCTCCTTTCCTGCCAGAAGATACACCAAGTACTCTCCTGCCTGCCTCTCTGATCACCTTGGCTGCAGTGGTCCAGTCTTCTGGGAGCTCCTCCCGTCCACCGAGAGCCTGTCTCACCTCTTCCCGAAAAGCTGCACAACACTCGTCCTCTCAGCTTCCACCACATGGTTCTCTGCTCTGCCTTTGTCTCCCTAATCTTCCTCCCCACCACCAGAGTCATCTTACACACCACCATCCTATGCTGTCTAGCCACACTCTCCCCTATCACATCCTTACAGTCGGATTCAGATAACATCGTCTGCACAAGATGTAATCCACCTGCGTGCTTCTACCTCCACTCTTTTAGGTCACCCTATGTTCCTGCCTCTTCTAGAAAAAAGTGTTCACTACAGCCATTTGCATCCTTTTTGCAAAGTCTACCACCTTCTGTCCCTCGAAGTTCCTTTCCTGGATGTCGTACTTACCCATCACTTCTTCATCAACCCTGTTTCCTTCACCACCATGTCCATTAAAATCTGCACCAATCATGACTCTCTCTCTGCCTGGGATGCTCAGAACTACTTCATCTAGCTCCTTTCAGAATTTCTCTTTCACCTGTAGGTCACATCCTACCTGTGGGGCATAGCCACTAATCACATTGCACATAACACCCTCAATTTCAAGTTTCAGCCTCATCACTCGATCTGATACTCTTTTCAACTCCAAGATATTCCTAGCCAACTCTTCTTTTAAAATAACCCCAACTCCATTTCTCTTCCCATCTACACCATGGTAAAATAATTTAAAACCTGCCCCTAAACTTCTAGCCTTACTACCTTTCCACCTGGTCTCCTGGACACACAATATATCAACCTTTCTGCAAATTATCATGCCAACCAACTCCCGACATTTTCCTGTGCCAACATTCAAAGTCCCCACATTCAGTTCTAGTGCTTTCCTCTTTTCTTTCTGCCGAAGAACCCATTTCCACTTCTTCAACTTCGCCCCACAGTAGCTGAATTTCCACCGGCGCCCTGCAGGTTGACGGCGCCAGTGGCAGATGGTGGCCACGACCGATCCGGTATGGAATTCTTTGGATGAATGCTCATATTTGTTTGGCAAGGTTTTGAGCCGGACGCCCTTCCTGACGCAACCCTCTGCCTTTATCCAGGCTTGGGCCCCCCTCCAGTTTGCACTGGCTTGTGCCCCCATAGGGCTGCATTTGCCCCCCATAGGGCTGCATTCCTCACCCCGGGTTGAAACTCAAATTTCAAACCCTATTTTTGTATGAAACCCAATCGGGCTTGAAATTTTCATTTAAAACCTAAACCTTGGCCTGAAATGATCATTTGAAACACTAACGTGTCTGAAAAGCCGTATCTGTAAATCCCAAGTTAAACCATCTTAAAACCCTACCTTGAAACCCAGGATATCAAACTGTCACATCAGAATTCAGCAACAATTGATTTAAATTTTCAGTTTTTATTCCTTACATTTTTCAGAGAAATGCAGCAGTGTTATGAAACATCAAAAAATGTCCTCTGTGGTGGCCTAAATTTATTCGTTAGTATTAGTATTTGTTATTTATTACAATAAACTGTAAATAATGAAACATTTGATTAACTTTTTACTTCCAACATTTCAGAGTCAAACAGCCTTGTACACATTCCTCACGTGCGTGTGTGCGCGTGCGCGTGCGTGTGTGTGCGTGTGTACGTGGAATGTTGACTTGTGCCCTTGAAAGTTTTCCTTCTTCTCTTCTTGTTTCTTTTGTTCGGAGATTTTTTTAGAGAAAAAAAAAAGGAAACCTCCCCCGGGGGCATCTTTTAATCTCGTTTACACAAAGTATAAATTTTTCATGATGTTAAAGATTTATTTTACGTGCGCAGTTTAATATTTAAACAATGCTGCACACACACACAGACAAGAAAGAAAAAAGTAAGAACAGCAGCACAAAAACACACAGCAGCTGTCTGATTCATCTTGAACTCTATGTGTATGCATGTGCGTGTGTGCGTGTGTTTGTGTGTGTTTCTGTGCAGTTAACTGAGGAGAGAGACAATCATATACAGATAAATACCTTAACCCACTCGAAAAAAAAATCCTTTGAATTTATCTAATTCAAACATGTACATAGGTGGCACATGATTAAAATGTGTTAAACTAACATACTTTATTATTGTATTATTTTCAGGGAAGACAGTTTACCACATTTTAATCACGTGCAACCGATGTACATGATCTAAATAAGTACCTCTTGTTCAGTGTGCCTTGAAACCTTACTTTGAAACATGAAGCCATATTTTAAACTATAAATTGAAACATAATTTGGACGCCTAACTCTGGATTGAAACTCTTTGAAACCCCAACCCTTGCTTGTAACCAGAGGTGGGTAGTAACGCGTTAGATTTACTCTGTTACATTTATTCAAGTAACACTTTTGATAAATTGTACTTGTCAGAGTACTTTAAATGCACCTTAGTTTTTTATTTTAATAATTATAGTAAAATAATGATAATTTTACTCCGTTACAATGATCGACATGCCGTTCGCTATTTTTATTTATCCATTGTTGCGTGTGCGCGTCTATTTTTAGACTCCATCTTCAACTTCCGCATAGGGCGCACGTTGTGCCAATCACTATTGTCATTTGACTCCAGTTCACCAATCAGAGGACACAAGGCAGTCACATGACCACGCACGTAGCCTTCACGAGCCAATCAAAATTATAAAAAAAATTGGGGGGAAAAAAAAAAAACAGCTAACCCTGGTTTGAAATCCTGATTTGATACCTGAAAGCCAAATTTAACATTGAAAAAAGAAAAGAAAAGCAAAAGCAGGTCAAGGGGTGACGGGGCCAGCAGCTGCGCCACATCTGGAGCGATTCTTAGCCTCGCTTCCCCCCCCCGGTTATGTAACAGCTAACTCAGCAGAACAGCTGCTTCCTGTTGCGTCCTGGCAGCGCGCCCGCTGGCGTGGGCGGAAACGCGCCGCCAGATGAAAAGTGTTCCAGTTCGATACCCCGTCGGCGGGCGCGCTCTCCGAGATGGGAAAACAGATGCTGGCCCGATCTGGAAGTCGTTTGCGTTAATTTGATGGTTGTTGTGTTTGACTGGCAACAGTTTTGTTGTGTCAGTCACAATTCCCACTGACTGACAAACAGTAATAGAAATAGAAGAGTATGAAACCATATTTTGAAATGATGTTCGAACCCCTAACCCTGGCTTGAAACCCTAATTTGAACCACAAGCTCTGGTTTGAAACCATAATTTGAAACCTGAACCATGGACTTCAACAGTAATTTGAAACCCTAACCCAAAGCCAGGCTTTAAACCCTACTTCAAAACCAAGGGGGAACCCCAAACCCTGGCTTGGGATCCTACTTTGAAAGCGTAACTCTGACATGAAACCTTAAATTGAAAGCTGAATACTGACTTGAAACCTTAATTTGAACCCGAAGCCAGGCTTGAAACCATATTATGAAGCCTAATTTGAAACACTAACCCTGGCTCGAGACACTACTTTGAAACCGTAACTCTGGTTTGAAATCCTCATTTGAACCCTGAACCCAGGTTTGAAACCCTACTTTGATACTTAATTTGAACCCATGGTTAAGGCTTGAGACCTTACTTTGAAACCCTGACTCTGGCTTGAGACCCTAATTTGGTTCTCTGATTCTGATTTGAAAGCTTACTTGAAACCCTAATATGAGTGTCATTTGCATGTATTGTAACCAATTGGAAACATAGACAACAACAACAACAACAACAACAACAACAACAACAACAACAACAACAACAACAACAACAACAACAACAACAACAGTAACATTTGATCAATTGAACAATCATGTGGCGGCACTGTGGATGACTGGTTTGCACATCTGCCTCACAGTTCTGAGGACTGGGTTTCAAATCCCGGCCCCGCCTGTGTGGAGTTTGCATGTTTTTCCCGTGCCTGCATGGGTTTTCTCCAGGCACTGCGGTTTCCTCCCACATCCCAAAAACATGTGTGGTAGGTTGATTGAGGACTCTAAATTGCCCTTAGGTGTGAATGTGAGTGCGGATGGTTGTTTGTTTTAATGTGCCCTGCGATTGGCTGGCGACCAGTTTTGTGTGTACCCCGCCTCTCGCCCAAAGATAGTTGGGATAGGCTCCAGCACGCTCGCGACCCTTGTGACGATCAGTGGTACAGAAGATGGATGGATGAATGGAAAAATCGTGTTCCACTCCAGTCCTGGATCTGATCCAGAGCAGCAAGTTGAGACCAAATGGGATCTCTTTCCCAGCTGCAGAGTCATTTTGAGCCTTTCTTTCTGTTACTGCTTCTCTCATTTCCTCAAGTCTCCCGTCCTTCAGCATCCTCTCCTCTGTCATCTTCCCGCTCACCTCCATTTTTTCCTTTGAAAAAAGCCCCTACCACACACACTTTGTGCACCCTCACTGTACTTGTCATTCTTTCTTGCACCACCCCCGCACACTTTTGTTCTCTCTTTTTATATTGAACAAGTCACCTCCTCCCTGCATGGTTGTGTCTTCCTCACCCTCAGACTCACACTGAAGATATCCATCCATCCATTTTCTGAACCGCTTATCCTCACAAGGGTCGCGGGAGTGCTGGAGCCTATCCCAACTATCTTCGGGCAGGAGGCGGGGTACACTCTGAACTGGTTGCCAGCCAATCGCAGGGCACATTTAAACAAACAACCATTCGCACTCACATTCACACCTAAGGGCAATTTAGAGTCTTCAATCAACCTACCACACGTTTTTGGGATGTGTGTGGAAACCGGAGTGCCCGGAGAAAACCCACGCAGGCACGGGGAGAACATGCAAACTCCACACAGGCGGGGCCGGGGATTGAACCCCGGTCCTCAGAACTGTGAGGCAGATGTGCTAACCAGTCGTGCCGCTGGGTGTAACGTGGATTACAAAATGCAATGTGGACGCTGTGACACACAAAAGACGTTTCCTTTCTTCAAATATTGTGAAGAGGAAGGGGAAAAAAATGTGTGACGGAGGCCTGAAGACGAAAGGTGTTTTCAAAGCAGCCACAGGCAAATTAGTTTTTGGTTATTTTCATCTAAATTCATAAGCATCTCAAAGAGCACTTTTTTTGCGACTGGAGCATGAATGGAATTTTAATACTAAAATGTTTTCTCAACAGGGGGGTAAAAATAAACAAATGGCAGAAAATGTCAATTAGTTTGCATACACCAAACAATTGTAAAATCAAAGCTGTGAGCATGCTTTGCAAAATTTGTGTGGACGGATGACTCGCAGCAAAAATTGGACCGTGGAGTAATTGAAGCTATACATTTCTGTCAGGGGGGCGCTAATGACTCTCTTCAGGGTGGGACCTTCATCACACAAGACCTTTGGTCCAGTATCTGAATTATTAACTCATTCACTGCTGCAGATGTTTAAATCTGTCACCTTGAATCCAATTGTTTGCTGCCACCGTCGGATATATTCGTCTAACTTCCTTTTTCAACGAGTAGGCGTGTGAAAGGGTCTCGTCTAGCTTGTCTGTGAAATTTAAGATTCTAAATAGCTGTAATAACAAATAGGCGGCAGTAGATGGCAGCATTGCATCGCTTTGGAGTTGAGATCAGCACAGTTTTTGAGTAGAAGACAAAGATTATGCAGTGAAACTTGATTGTGAGTTAGAAAAAATGCCAACACACTGGCAGTCAGACAGGTTTAGGCACCTTGCACTTCAACAGTATGTATATCTATGGTACAAACACAGTCTGTAGGTTGTAGAAAGTGTGTTAAAGATGACCCAGTTCATGGAGTGAATGGCGAACACCATGTAAAAAAAGCCACAAATGTACATCTTGAGCCATCCGGCGAGTCAGCATCCGAGATGGCATGTTTCTTAGTTGTGTATCTGTAAATAAATTATTATTTAGCTTGTTTTTGCTGTTTTATAGTTTGAACGGTCTGTTGTACAACCCTAATCCAAACTCAAAATCCTAATTTGAAACCCCTAATCCTGTCTTGAAACTCTAAATGAAATTCTGACCTTGGCTTGAAACCCGAATTTTAAACACTGACCCTTGCTTAAAACACTAACACAGTATTGAAACCCTATTTTTAAATCCCAACGCTAGTTTAAAACCTTAGCAAAGGCTTAAAACCTGAACTTTAAGTGTAAATCCAACCTATGAGTCTCTTCAGAATCAAAACACTTCACCACAAAAGGTTTCTTTTTCCACAAGGACTTTTTGCAATATCAACCACACAACAATAAAACTACTTGTAAGTTGCAAGTGTGGCTCGTTTCCAGCATGAAAATCACTCTTGGGTCTCAACATTTGTCGAGCTCGGAGAAGAGGCAGAGTCCAGAGCGCAAACAAATGAATCATCTCCTCACTGGCCAATCGATGGCTGAGTGCTATTAAAGCAAATGTGTAAATGAGTCCAAACGAGGCAGCCTCATTTCCTGCGTGATTAGATCAGGATCTCCTCCCATACAAAGATCTTTTCATTATCCTCCTCCCTTTTATTCTCCGCCCTTTGTCCGCCAAGCCAGGCAGCTAATAACGCGAACCCGTCGCCCTTCTCAAGTAGTCCATGATGGGACTTGTAACGCACTTTGGCTTGTCAAGGCTCAGATTTGGAAATCAGTAAAGATAACATTGTATTGTTTTGGCCAAGATAATGAAAAAAATGGAAATGTAGATTTACTCTGATCAAAGTGAATATATGTCATAGTATTGAAAATACAGTTTTTAATTAAAGCTTCAAGCAATGATGAGCCAGCAAACCAGCAAATTCTCCAAATCATAGTCAAACTCTGACACCCACATTAGATGGCCTCGGAAAAAAAAGCTTGGCAATTTAGCATTTTAGTGAGCGTTCATCAAAGTACAGGCCCCAAAATGTCTGCTTCGAATCAAAATGGCTGACCTCCTGTTTAATTTCAAGCATGGGACATTGAGACTTTTTTTTGCATCCTGCTACGATTAAGGTTGGCCATCGTTTGAATTTGAGCGATTCCAGTGACGATTCAGGTTCCTCATTTCGATTCCGGTTGCAAACGATTCTTGATTCTGATTCTTTTAGGAGGCTGGGTCAAAAACGTTTGCATGGTTTAAATAAAGGGTGTCTAAATTATGAACATTCATTTCCTTAGCAGGCCGCAGCATAGATTAAAATGAACATTTGTTCTTTATAACCAGTAACAATATCAAACCTATGAACTAAAGGGCTCTGTGTGGGGAACTAACCCAAAAGACCAGGGGTGCTCAACGCGTCGTTCGCGATCGACCAGTCGACCGCGAAGGTAGTATTGGTAGATCGAATGACATCGCGTGACATTAAAAAAAAGAGATATCAGCCTATCATCCATCCCGTCGCTTGATTGATATATAGAGCAGCCAATCGATAACATCTGAATTTTTCTGACACTTAGGTCACGCACATGCGCAAACAACGGCGTTAAGTGTGTCAAAACTAACAAGCTTGTCACTGTGTTACCTCCAATTTTTATCTCTCGGTGTTTTCTCTTAAACTTAAGAAAGGGTATAAAAATGAGTAGGGGAGGTGGACCAAGTAAAAAGACAAAAACTTACTACTTTCATATGGAATGGGAGGAGGAATATTTTTTTACGATGACATTTTTGAAATGCGTACGCTTCATCTGCCAGTCTGCCATCGCATTACCAAAGAAGGGAAATGTGGAGCGGCATTTTCGGACTGTTGATAGAAAATACGACACTGATGTCCCGCCAAAAAGCGAGTTGAGAAAGAGAAAGGTGAAGGAACTAAAATCCCAGTTGTCTGGACAGCAGTTGTTGTTCACACAACGTACTTCAAAAGCGAAAGCCGCCACCGAAGCATCGTTCCGGGTGAGTCACATCATCATTAAGAACAAGACGTCCTTCCAAGAAGGAGAGATGGTAAAAGAAGCATTCGTTGAAGCAGCTGACGCATTGTTCCGGGACTTTAAAAATAAGGCAGCATCCCTGGCCGATTCACTTCAGTGCAAGTCATCAGAGTAAACTCAGGTAATGATTGCCTCATGCGGTACATACATTGGTACTGAGGTCTTCGACTCAGATGTGACCTATCTTGAGGACCCACTTAAAATCCCTGTTTCTTGAAAACCCTACTTGGAAAACCTGTGTCTTGATGTACACTGCAAGTCTAAAGGCCCTGTTCTGATTCAGTGTGTCTATCCAATTCCTCACTCTTTTTGTCTTTTCCTGCCATGACGCAATGTGCCACTTAGAAGCATTTTTTTTTAACTGAACCACGTGGAACTGTCTGGTGGAAACAAGGTTTAATGGACTCCACAGACCAGAAGCCAGAGGAATGTTTCTAGCACCATGCCAGGTTGAAGCCAAAAAGAATTGTGAGGACAAAGGTTTAGATCTGACACTCACAAGGTGTACCCATTAAAATGGTCTTTTGGGGTATGCTTGACAAGACAACGGGCCAGTTTTATTCGTAATAACTAGTAATAACAAACAGGCTTTGCAAACGTGAGTGTTTTATCTTCAGTGAGTCACGGTGACATTTTAGAAGAGAGACTTTTGTGTTTCGACCCAAAATAGAACACAGACATGATCCAAGTTTCCTGCAGTGTCATTACTTTTTTTTTTTTTTTTTTTACCATGATCATAAAATGATTCTCCTCATAAATATACATAATAGAATAAAAAAATATACTTTTGAATTAAAGCTGGGCGGATGCGCCATATGATCGCCTAACTTTGACACCATGCTCCTCCTGCATTCATTGCTGTACACGTAAAAGCTTAGACATTTAGAATCGTCCATCTGTCTAGGCTGCCTGTTTCTAACTGAGGCTCATTTAGCACAAATCCCCAAGGCGAAGTTCAAAGTATGAGCCCTGGAATGTACCCCAAAATGTCTGCTTCAAACCAAAATGGACAACATCCTGATCAATTTGGTGCATTGGCCCTTGAGACTTTTTAGTGTGTCATGTCATAACAGACGTCCACTCAATTTTATGTTGGTCTGTGATACTGATGTCTGGGGCATTTTTTTCAAACTTTGCATGGAAAGTGATTGAGTGCCAAACCGCTGCTTCAAACCATAATGGACTTAAGACCTTAAGACTTTTTTGTGAGTCATGTTTTGATAGACATTTCCCCCCAATTTTGTGTTGATCTGTGAAACTGGTGTCGGTGACAATTTTATTTCTAAATTTGAACCTCTAGAATTTACCCCAGAATGGCTGCTTCATACTAAAATTGATGACTTCCTGTTCAACTGAGGGCATGGGTTCATGAGACTTTTTCATGTGTCCTGTCATGATACACAAGTCCACCTAATTCCGTGTTGATTGGTCAAACTGGTGTTGGGGGGGCAATTCATTTTAGGACCCAGTTTCATTCTTTATAACTAGTAATAACTCAAAGGCTTTCATAACTGGAGCGTTTTGTCTTCAGTAAGTCACGGTGACATTTTAGAAGAGAGCCTTTTGTGTTTCTACCCAAAATAGAAGACGGATCCACTCCAAGTTTCCTGCAGCGTCATGAAAAAAAGATGAAAATGTCACAGTCAATAGTGGTGCTTTAGCCTTGCTTATACGCACATGGATTTAGACTTTTACATCTGTTCAGTGTGCTTTACTGGCACCGTCTTCTGTTACAGGCCCAAAAACACGTATCCACTTGCTGCCCGCGCCGACTGCATTGATCGGCAACTGTATTCAGAATCTGAGCATGCACGCAACATTTTTCCGATCCCTGGAGGATCATCAGCGGTTCTGATAGCTTCTTTCTCTAGTTTGCTGCCTCATTAACTGTCTCCCAGGGAACTGCGACCACATTCCTGCTTTGGGTTTGAACCTGGAGGGTGTGGGAAAGTGGTCCTTATTCACATAATTAGCGCTGACCAAGGGCGTACGATGCTAGACGTTTCCGGGAAATTGGCCAATCTGAGATGTAATCCATCCATCCATCCATCCATTTTCCAAGCCGCTTATTCTAGCGAGGGTTGCGGGAGTGCTGGAGCCCATCCCAGCTATCATCGGGCAGGAGGCTGGGTACACCCTGAATTGGTTGCCAGCCAATCGGAGGGCACATATGAACAAACAACCATTCTCACTCACATTCACACCTAAGGGCCATTTAGAGTCTTCAATTAACCTACCATGCAATTTTTGGGGATGTGGGAGGACACCGGAGTGCCCGGAGAAATCCCAAGCAGGCACGGGGAAAACATGCAAACTCCACACAGGCGGGGTTGGGGATTGAACCCCGGTCCCCAGAACTGTGAGGCCGACGCTCTAACCAGTTGCCCACCGTGCTGCTAGATGTAATACAAGTAGTGGTTATTCAGTTGTGGCTTTTACAAAGAACCCTTATGTGGGGGCACTGCTGTGTCTGTGTGAAATCATCAATCAGATAATGATGTTAAAAGTTACCATCTAGCGTGGTTCGAAATAGTTGTTGAACAGTGACAATTGCTTTCAACACAACAGACCAGTAGAAATTTGTCTGTCCCGACTTTCTGCTCTTCCCTTTTACACAGCCGCCGTCCAATCGCTTTTATTACCTCCAAAATTGAAGGGGAAGAAAACGTTACATCTTACATGGCAATTCGAGGATTGAAATCTTATTTTATTTTTTGTTTCCATCAATCATCTTAAAACATAAACTGTCAAGGGAAAAATGCGAACCTTTTAGTAGACAAGAGACAGGAGCAACACTATGAGAAAAAGGAGTGATACATCCATCCATCCATTCTCTGAGCGGCTTATCCTCACAAAGGTCTTCAATTAACCTACCGTGCATGTTTTTGAGATGTGGGAGGAAACCGGAGTGCCCGGAAAAAACCCACGCCGGCACGGGGAGAACATGCAAACTCCACACAGGCGGGGCCGGGAAGGAGAGATATAATTTAATAAAAACATACATGCAAGGAGACAGGTGGAATGCCGATACCAGAGAAACAGGAACAAGGTGACTTTTTCCCCCCACACCAGAACAGAATTTATATGATATTATAATAAACACATTAGAAAACATAGATTTTATAAGTCCAAAGAAGTATTTATTGAACAATAAGTTACATCAAATGTGGTTGATACTTGGTTTTACAAGATGAAAGAATCATAAAAATTTGCACCTGAGTGCACTGAACGCATTGTTCTATTGTTCAATATGACTGCATCTGACAGGAGTTTTATTACAATTGGTGTATGAATGTCTGTGTGAATGGGTGAATGTGAGGCTTAGCAAAGCGCTTTGGGCACTGTGATGGTTTAGATAAAGTGTTATATAAGAGCGGGCCATTTACCATTTACCATAATTGAACTACCAAGGGAACCTCTGTAGACCAATTAATTTGGAATTTGAGTGAAACGAAGCTGCGGCAAAACTCTGGACCTTCTTCAGGGTATCGCACTTAAACTGCCTTTGCAGTGGATTAACTGTGTGCTTTGGTTTTTATTTGCCTTACTTTGGCTTTTTTGCTACATATGTTCCAAAAGAAGGAGCAGGTTCAGCAAGGGTTGTTGGGAGTGTGTAGGTATCCCAATACTTTTGTTCAAACGGCATATTTTCTTTACTTTTCACACCCTGGAAATGTCCCAATAATTTTGTCCACATTTTATTCACTTCCTGTAGGTGTCCCAATACTTTTGTCCACATTTTATTCACTTCCTCTCGGTGGCCCAATACTTTTGTCCACATTTTATTCACTTCCTGTAGGTGTCCCAATACTTTTGTCCACATTTTATTCACTTCCTCTCGGTGGCCCAATGCTTTTGTCCACATTTTTATTCAATTCCCCCCCCCCCCCCAAAAAAATGTTCTTCACTTTTCACTTCCTGCATGTGTCCCAATACTTTTGCCCGAAATCAAATTAATTAATTTATTTATTTATTACTTTTTCACTTCCTGGAGGTGTCCCAATACTTATGATCGTTTTTCTCAATACCAATTCTAATACTGTCCCATTTTTTCTCTTGTCTCCCCAAAACTTGAATCTCTCTATATTTCTTTTAAACTTTACACTTCCTGTAAGTGTCAATACTTTTGTCCAGTTTCACTTTGCGAAAGTGTCCCAGTAGTGAAGACCAACTTTCTCTACTTTTCACTTCCTGTATGTGTCCCAATACTTTCGTCCGAAATCAAATTAATTAATGAATTTATTTATTACTTTTTCACTTCTTGGAGGTGTCACCAAACTCATGACCAACTTTCTCCAGTTTCATTTTGTGTAGGTGTCTTTTGACCACATTTTCTTTGGTTTGTCACTTGCAATGTGTCCCAATACTATTGTCCAGGTTCTTCACTTTTACACTTCCTGTATGTGTCGCAATACTTTGGTCCAACTCTATTTTTTTCACTTCCAATACTAACCCCTGGATCCTGGACAGGACCAAATTCAATTACTTTAACTAAAGTTTCGGTATTTGTTCGGTATTAGGTGAAAGTGGAGTCACTGATGGTGTAGTGGTACGCGTGCTTGACTTCGGTGCGGGAAGCGTGGGTTCAGTTCCTGCGTGAATGTGAGTGCGAATGGCTTTCCGTGTCCGTTTGTGCCCTGCGACTGACTGGCGACCAGTTCAGGGTGTAGTCCGCCTTTTGCCCGAAATCAGCTGGGATAGGCTCCAGAGCCCCGCGTCCCTAAACAGGATAAGCGCTGTTAAAAACGGACGGACGGATAGATGAACGCGAACGCTGGGAGCCAAAAACCCGGAGCGCTCGTAAACACCCTCTTTCCGATGTTAATTTTTCACGAGGTCTTGATGGTTTTACGCCGGAGGCTGAGCACATCCTGGAAGCCGCGCTTCGACACTTCAGCCTCGGCAGGGCTGCTGGATTTCGGCCAGTGGTGGGGAAAAGACAGCTTTTTGGGGGGAGGAGTGATGGTTGGGCGGCGGGGATGGAGTTGTGATGCTGAATCCCGGAATAAAAACTGAAGCTGACATAAATCACAGCTCGTTGTGCTCAGGTTTCATGCAAAAACTAAAAGTGGATCACAGGAAGTGAGCACCCCCCCCCCCACCACACACACGCACACACTCTTCTTTAGACTGTGAGCTGGCGCCCCCTAGCATACCGAACCCTGTCAGGCTGTTGAATGTTATGTAACCAGCGCAGATATCACAACTCCTCACGCTGAAGTGAAACTTGATATTCCCTCTCCTATCCCTGACACAAACCTTCCTTGACTGCGTCATAGCGCCGGCCCCAAAATTTAATTCAATCCAGTTAAATTCCATTTATGTAGAGCCAATTCACGACAGAAGTTCTCTCAGGGTACTTTACATATAGAGCACGAGGCCAGCAAGGCAATGAAATGTCAGATGTGAGACTTGAACAGCTTAAAATTAATCATATCGCACTATCCATCCATCCATCCATTTTCTGGACTGCTTATCCTCACTAGGATCACGGGCGTGCTTGAGCCTGTCCCAACTATCTTCGGGCGAGAGGCGGGGTACACCCAGAACCGGTCGCCAGCCAATCGCAAGGCACATAGAAACAAACAACCATTCGCACTCACATTCACACCTACGGGCAATTTAAGAGTATTCAATTAACCTACCCTGCATGTCTTTGGGATGTGGGAGGAAACCGGAGTACCCGGAGAAAACCCACGCAGGCACGGGGAGAACATGCAAACTCCACACAGGCCGGGCCGGGATTTGAACCCCGGTCCCCAGAACTGTGAGGCGGATGTGCTAACTAGTCGTCCACCGTGCCGCCGAGGTAAATATATCAAATGTTTTTCAGTTTTGCAATTTTAGCGTGAAAATGTGGAACGTGGAGAAAAAGTGGGAATGATTGTTACTGTATGTGGAAAAAAACAGTTCCCAAGATCTCCTGAATAACCTGAAAATGTTACATTTGGAATGGTTTGATTCTGCCACAAAAATGTGGTAAGGATAAGTTAAATTTCTAAAAAGTCTCCATTCATTTGGGAATTTTGACTTGGAAAATATGGAATACTGAAAAATATGGGAATTTGAGGAATGTAAAAAAATATTTTTCAACATAGACTGAACATTTTTCCAACATGTCACAAATAAACTGAACATTTTGACGTTGGAATGGTTTGAATATTTTAATAAGTAGAGAACTATGAAAGGATGGAACATTTCTCCATTCATTTGAAAGAGTTTTTTTTTTTTTCATGCAAAATGTGCAATTGTGGGAATGGAGTAGTCCATCATATATCTTATGTCATCCTCAAATTCTACACTTTAATATTTGTGACCTGGCCTGGCCTGGCCTGGCCTGGTGAGTGTCAGCGAAGTCAGTGCAGTCAGCGAATAAAGAGAAGAGTTGACTCGCTGTTTGCTGGCTAAGCTGTTAACCAGTTACTACGTATTGACTGCCCCCTGGGCGTCAGTTGTGGTCGTAGCTCATGTATCAATGTGCTTGTCATGTTCATTTAGTTACCATTTGTTCAATTAAGCAATTGAAAGTGCACCGGCAGCTGTGTCTATCTATATTGTTTAAGACAGTTCTGCTTTGCAGTGAACACATTTCACTTTGTCTTCTTTCTGTGAAGTGTGAAATGATCCCAAACTTTGGACTTCCTCGTCTTTTATGCACTCTTTCCTCGTGGGCCGCCCTTCTCCTGCTTCGTGAGTCTGCAGTAACGTTAGTCCGTGTGGAAAAATGATCTCAACCCAAAGTCCTGCGATCTCGTGACAAATCCGCCATGTAAAATTCGATACATACGATTTAAATATCTACATTACAGTGAGACCGCAAAAAGCGAACTGCGATATGGCGAGTGACGACTGTATTAGTTCTACAAAATAGATGTTCTTTTTTCAATTATAATTATTAAGTTAATTACATGTATTCGTTGTGGAAAAATGTAACCTCCCATCTCCTTGACAGTGACACTAGACCCCCACTGTTTTGTATATTTCCCTCCTAAATGTGGAAAGAAGTAAAATATGTGGCCAGCATCAGCCCCCACGACCCTGAGTCAGCAGAAAATTGGGATGCGTCTGCAACCAAAACAGCTTCTCTGCATTCCTGCGGCAGCATCTTAAGGAACATTTTAGTGAAAAGGGGGCTGGGGGGGGGGGAAACACAACAGCTCTGCCCTCCTAATGAGATCAAGATGGATTACGTGGCGTGCTCGTTCGTCCGCCATGTAAAAGCACAAATTTTAATCTGGTTTCCCACCGCGCGGAGAAGCATTAAAGTAATCGTGTTAGCTATCAGCCTCTTCGTCTCCACGCTCCACTCCAGTGCATTACTGACACGCTTGAAACTTAACCCCGCACTCTGCAATAAAAAAGAGCAGCCGCGATATAATTTATGTGTGTGCGAGCGTGTAAGAGAGCGAGAGAGAACATTCCAGCAAGACAGACGAAATGAAGTCAAAGGGAATGGCACAGTAGTTTGTCGTCGATACCACCTGATACCGTTCAGTCTTTAATTCAAAGCCTGATGGACCATTAGAGCGCCACGCACTTTGAAGTTTCAATAAACGTGTCAATTCCCTTGAAAACATGCGTTAATGCTGACAAATTCTAAAAGACGGAAGAGAGAAATCTTTACGGTATACAGTGGCGCTTTGAAGTTTAATTGGTTTGTTCCTGTTCTTCAAAACACTCAAATGATCTTTCCCCATTGAAATGAATGGAAATGCCATGAATCCGTTCCCAGTCCCCAAAAAGCACCAGCAAAAAATGTTGTAAAGTGTTTTTTTACAGATAGCACACTCTATAGTATTGTGCGTTATAAAAACATAGTAATAACAATTAAATAGAATCTCATGAATTAAACAGTTCTGCATGGTGATTTCATGCTTGAATTCAATGGGCCTCCTTCTGTTGTGCGCACCTTGGCCACCAGGGGCGGTATAATACAAACATAGATAGAATACACTTAGATTTGATGGTGTTACACGAAGAAGACGGTCACAACTAAGCTGCAACAATATTTTTTGCCGAGGATAAAGAATATATCCAATCTAATTATCTTCGATCTCTGCTCACCACGCGCGCTCTCCATTCCAGCGATTTTATTAACCTTTTCCCAAAGTCCGCACTACTTTTGGTCAATCTTTTCAATGTTCTGCCCCAAATGACTGGAACGCTGCAACAAATTAACTCATCTCCTTGATCCCAATATCACTGTTAAAAAGCTAGTGATCTCACCGCTCCTGTTTTTAGCCTGTTATGAACCTTTTATTTCCCATGTGCTATGATGCGTTATGTAACTGTAGCACACTGTACAGTTTGACGTCCAGGTATTTGTATTTGCTCTCATTTGGCTTTGTTTTACTCTGCTGTCTGCTGCTAGGTCGGCATTGCAAATGAGAATCGGTTCTCCATTGCCTTACCAGAATAAGTACAGTTGCTTGTTTTCCCCATAGACATGCCGGCAAGTATTGTTGTATGCTTGCCCACACTGCTTGTATTGAAAAAGCAGTCATTGAAGGTTTATAATTACCAAGACATCGATGCTAGCTAGTTTTGTTACCCCTTCCATGGTGTTTTGCATTGTGTGTTAGTATTAATCTCGCAGACTTTTATAAGACAAAGTTAATGTGGTTTGCTTCAATACATGTATATTTTTCTTCCCTGTCCTGTTCGGCAGCTTGCTTGGGGCATTTTCTCACAAGCAAATAGGAGTCAAAGATTAGATTCAGCATACTGATGAAAGGTGAGCAGCTTTCTTCACAATTATCAGGTTAATAATTTTGTTTTGCTGATATTTTTCCGAGTCAAATGTATCCTATGATAAGATTTGACGATTGATTAATATTGGTAGCTTGTTTATCATTCCAATAAAACAATAATGTTTTCTTAGCGATAGCTAGAGTAGGAAGTATCGGTTGGGAATAATTATACTCGAGTTTGATTATCTTTACGTCACCAAGTATGCACAGATTTGCAGTTCACAGTTCTGAGGATCCGGGTTCAAATCGGCGTCTCTTGTGTGGAGTTTGCACGTTCTCCTCGTGCCTGCGTGGATTTTCTGCGGGTACTCCGGTTTCCTCCCACATTCCAAAAAGATGCGTGGTAGGTTAATTGAAGACTCTAATTTGCCCGTAGTTTTAAATGTGAGTGC